>NC_137897.1:61095948-61287306 GCF_963455335.1 Martes martes
CTTTGGTTGTTTAAGGGGTTGCTATTTAGTTTGCACATATTTATGAATATTCTAGTTTTCCTACTGCTATTGATTTCTAGTTTCACTCCCTTGTGGTTGGATAAGATGTTTTGTATAATTTTAGTATTTAAAATTCCTTGAGACTTATTTTTGCAGCCTTACATGGCCTGTTCTGGAGAATGTTCCATGTGTACTTGAGGAAAACATGTATTTCAGTGTTGGTAGGTGGAGTGTTCTGTATATGTCTATTAGGCCAAGTTGGTCTGGAGTGTTGTTCACATCATTTATTTCATTATTTATCTTCTGTTGAGCGGTTCTAGTCATTATTGAAAGTGGGATATTAAAGTTTCATACTATTATAGAACTATCTGTTTCTATAATTGTCAGTTTTTGCTTCATATATTTTGTGGTTCTGTTTTTAGGTGGAAATATATTTATAATTGATGCATCTCCTTAATAGATTGACACTGTTACTGATCTATAATATCCTTCTTCATCTTATAACAATTTTTAACTTAAAGTCTGTTTTGTCTGATATCAGTATAACACCAGATCTCTTTTTGATACTATTTGCATAGATATATATTTTCCATCCTTTCTTTTTCAAACTATTTGTATCTTTGGATCTAAGGTGAAACTCTTAAAGACAACATATAGTTGAAACCATTTTTTACATACATTCTACCAATCTCTGACTTTTTAAAAGATTTTTATTTATTTATTTGACAGAGAAAGAGAGAGGATCACAAGTAGGCAGAGAGGCAGGCAGAGAGAGGGAGGGAAGCAGGCTCCCCGCTGAGCAGAAAGCCAGATGTGGGGCTCGATCCCAGGACCCTGAGATCATGACCTGAGCTGAAGGCAGAGGCTTAACCCACTGAGCCACCCAGGCGCCCCAATCTCTGACTTTCAGTTGGAGTCTTTAATCCATTAAATTTAAAGTAATTACTGATAAGTAAGGATTTACATCTGCCATTTTTATTTGTTTTTCTATATGCCATACGTTTTATGTTTTTTCAATTTTTCATTATAACCTTGTTTTATGATTTTTTTCTTGTGTAACATTTTTATTACTGCCTTCTTTCTTTCTTCCTTTCTTTTCTTTTTTTCTTTTTTTTTGTATATCTTAAACTTTTTTCTTCATCGGTACCCTAAGGATTACAACTAACATCTTAACTTTATTTTTGTGTTGTTTGCTGCATTTTCTTCTCCTTCTCCTCTTCCTCCTCCTCCTCCTCCTCCTCCTCCTCCTCCTCCTCCTCCTCCTCCTCCGTCTTGTTCTTCTCCTTCTTCTTCTTCTTCTTCCTTATGTTCAGTTAGGTGCATTATCTGTAAGTATAAAGACTTCCAATCATATCACCTAGAGACCATTTTACCATTGCTTCATTTGGCCATAAGTTTTTTTGCTCTCTTTTCAGCAATGATGAGGTGGATATCCTTTCCATGGAGATGAAAAATCCATGACTTATTGCCTTTGCCAGTAACAATAATGTTTAAGAGCCAGGTGACAAAGCTGTTGCCATTGGCATCTTTCATATGAACTACATCAGAAGAACCAGATTGTGTCTCTGTTGGTGATCACACCAATTCTTCCCAGATCAGCATCTCTAATCACCATACAGAGATTGCCAGTGTCAAAATTGATCAAGTCAGTAATCTTTACACTCTTCAAATCAATCTGAACAGTGTCATTAACCTTGGTGAGGGGATCGGGATAGCAGATGGCATGAACATCATTGGTCACCAGATCAGGGATTCCTTTTGTCCCCAGAAAGATCTTTCTCACTTTGCACAACTCACACTTTGTCTCCTCAGGTGTAATATTATGAACTGCAAAGTGACCCTTGATGTCATAGATGAGGTGGGAATTCTCCCTAGTCTTGTCAGTGCTGACAACATTCATAAAACCACCAGTGCGGGTTATATCAGGTTTGACCCTGCCATTAATCTCTTGATAAAATACTGCAGACAGATCTTTACTTGATCTTGTTAGGGTACACTTAAATCTGTTCCTTAGGAGAAATCATGAGAGAGAGAGACATTCTCTCAGCTTATGGGGACCAGTAGATGGATGAGGGACAAACACAGTGGTCAGTTTATCCAATACATGCTTTGGACCTGCTACATGGTTCAGATGCTTCTTGGGACCATGGAACATGGCTGTGCTAGGCTTAACTTTATGAAAGTTAACTTTTAACTTATAACTTTTAACTATTAACTTATAACTCTTAACTTTACAAAAAAGTTTGAATTAATTCCAGTTTAGGTTAAATAGAGTATAAAACTGCACCTTTATAGATATATTATCACTTATGTTGATATTGTCACATTTTTTTTAGCTTTTTAAAATTTAAACTCAATTTAATGAACACATACTGTATTATTAGTTTCAGAGGTAGAATTTGTGATTAATTAGTTGCATATAACACCCAGTACTCATTACATCAAATGCTTTCCTTAATACTCATCATTCAGCTACCCCATCCCCCCATCCACGTCCCCTCCAGCAACCCTCAGTCTCTTATGGTTTGCCTCCATCTCTGTTTTTTTCTTCTTCGTATTTTAGTTTTCCTTTCCTTCCCCTATGTTCATCTGTTTTGTTTCTTAAATTCCACATACGAGTGCAATCATATGGTATTTGTCTTTCTCTGACTGACTTATTTCACCTAGCATAATACCCTCTATTTGCATCCATCTTACTGCAAATGGCAATATTTCATTCTTTTTGGTGGTTGAATAATATTTCATTGTGCAAATGTATTACACCATATCTTCCTTATCCATTCATCTGTCAATGGATATCTGGGTTGTATCCATAGTTTGGCTATTGTGGACATTGTTGCTATAAACATTGGGGTGCATGTGATCCTTTGAATCACTGTATCCTTTGGATAAATACTGAGCAGTGCAATGACTGGGTCATAGGGTAGTTCTATTTTTAACTTTTTGAGAAACCTCCATATTGTTTTACAGAATGGATGCTCCAGTTTGTATTCCCTTCAACAGTGGGATGGGATTCTCCTTTCTCTACCTCCTCGCTAACATCTCTTTCTTCCCGACTTGTTAATTTTAGCCATTCCGATGGGTGTGAGGTCAAATCTCATTGTGGTTTTGATTCGCTTTTCCTCGAGTGATGTTCAGCTTTTTTTCATGTCCATGTTGGCCATTTTTATGTCTTCTTTGGAGAAATGTCTGTTCATGTCTTCTGCCCATTTCTTGACTGGATTTCATGTGTGTGTGTATGGAGTTTGATAAGTTCTTAATAGATTTTGGGTATTAGCCCCTTATTTGATAAGAGATTTGCAAATATCTTCTCCCATTCTTTTGGTTGCCTTTCAGTTTTGGTGACTATTTCCTTTGCTGTGCGAAAACTTTTTACCTTGATGAAGTCCCGAAAGTTCATTTTTGCTTTTGTTTCTTTTGCCTTTGGAGACATGTCTAGCAAGAAGTTGCTGTGGCCAAGGTCTAAGAGGTGGCTGCCTGCATTCCCCTCTATAATATTGATGGATTTCTGTCTTTCATCCATTTTATTTTTGTGTCTAGTGGAAGAAAGTGGTTCAGTTTCATTCTTCTGCATGTGGCTGCCCAATTTTCCCAAGACCATTTGTTGAAGAGACAGTCTTTTTTCCATTGAATATTCTTTTCCGCTTTTTCAGAGATTGCTTGACAAGAGAGTTGAGGATTCATTTCTGCTCGAATGATTTTTGTGTCTGTTTTGGAGCCAGTATCGTACTGTATTGATGATTACAGCTTTGCAATAGAGGTTGAAATCTGGAATTGTGATGCCACTAGCTTTGGGGTTTTTTTTTTCAACATTACTTTGTTATTTGGGGTCTTTTCTGGTTCCATACAAATTTTAGGGTGTTTGGGATGCCTGGGTGGTTCAGTTGGTTAAGCCGCTGTCTTCAGCTCAGGTCATGATCCCAGGGTCCTGGGATTGAGTCCCACATCAGGCTCCTTGCTCCTCGGGGAGCCTGCTTCTCTCTCTGCCTCTGCCTGCTACTCTGCTTGCTTGTGTGCCCATGCTCTCTCTCTCTCTCTGACAAATAAATAAATAAATAAAATCTTAAAAAAATTTTAGTGTGTTTATTCCAGCTCTGTGAAAAATGCTGATGGTATTTTGATAGGGATTGCATGAATGTGTAGATTGCTTTGTGTAGCATAGACATTTTCACAATATTTTTTCTTCCAGTCCATGAGCATAGAATGTTTTTCCATTTCTTTGTGTCTTCTCCAATTTTTTTCCATGAGTATTCTATAGTTTTCTGAGTACAGATCCTTTGCTTCTTTGGTTAGATTCATTCCTAGGTATCATGGTTTTTGGTACAATTGTAAATGGAATTGATTCCTTGATTTCTCTTTCCTCAGTCACATTGTTAGTGTATAGAAATACAACTGACTTCTATGCATTGATTTTATATCCTGTGACCTTGCCGAATTCCTGTGTCAGTCATAGCAAATTTTTGGTGGAGTCTTTTGGGTTTTTGGGTATCACATCGTCTTCAAAGAGTGAAAATTTTACTTCTTATATGCTGATTTGGATGCCTTTATTTCTTCTTTTTTTTGTCTGATTGCTGAGACTCGGACTTCTAGTACTATTTTGAACAACAGTGGTAGAAGTGCACATCCCTGTTGTGTTCCTGACCTTAGGAGAAAGGCTCTCAGTTTTTCCCCTGTGAGGATGATATTCATTGTGGGTTTTTCATAGATGGCTTTTATGATATTGAGGTATGTTCTGTCTATCCCTACAGGGCAGAGAGCTTTTATCATATGCATGCTGTATTTTCTTAAATGCTTTTTCCTCCATCTATTGAGAGTATCATATTTTCTTGTCCTTTCTTTTATTAATGTGTTGTATGACTTTGATTGATTTGCAGATGTTGAACCACCCTTGCAGTCCAGGAATTAATCCAATTTGGTCATGGTGAATAATCCTTTTAATGTACCTTTATATCCAATTAGCTAGTGTCTTGGTTTGCATCCATCTTCATCAGGCATATTGATCTGTCATTCTCCTTTTTAGCGGGTCTTTGGTTTTGGGATCAAGGCAATGCTGGCCTCATAGAATGAGCTTGGAAGTTTTCCCTCCATTTCTATCTTTTGAAACAGTTTCAGAAGAATGGGAATTAATTCTTCTTTGAATTGGAAGCCATCTGACCCTCGACTTTGTTTGTTGGGAGATTTTTGAATACTGATTCAATTTCTTTGCTGGTCATGGGGTCTGTTCGGGTTTTCTATTTCTTCCTATTTTTTGCAGTTTATATGTTTCTATTAATGCATCCATTTCTTCCAGATTGCCTAATTTGTTGGCATACAATTGTTCTTAATATTCTCTTGTAATTATTTGTACCTCTTTGGTGTTGGTTTTGATCTCTCCTCTTTCATTTATAATTTTATTTTTTGGGTCCTTTCTCTTTTCTTTTGGGTCAGCCTGGGTAGGGGTTTATCAATCTTATTAATTCTTTCAAAAAACCAACTCCTAGTTTCATTGATCTGTTCTACTGTTTTTATTTATTTCTCTCATTGATTTTTGCTCTAATTATTTATTATTTCTCTTCTCCTGCTGGATTTAGGCTTTATTTGCTGTTCCTTTTCCAGCTCCTTTAGGTGTAAAGTTAGATTGTGTATTTGAGACCTTTCTTATTTCTTGAGAAAGTCTTATATTTCTATATAATTCTCTCCTAGGACCGTCTTTGCTGCATCTCAAAGGTTCTGAACTTTCCTATTGTCATTTTCATTTGCTTCCATGTATTTTTTAAGTTCTTTAATTTTCTGGTTGATCCATTCTTTCTTTAATATGATGTTCTTTAACTTCCATGTATTTTTGGCCCTTCCTTTTTTTTTCTTGTAGTTGACTTCAAGTTTTAAGGCATTTTGGTCTGAAAATACGCATGGAATATCAAAGTTTTTATATCAGTTGAGGGTTGATTTGTGACCCAGTATGTGATCTATTCTGGAGAATGTTCCATGTGCACTGGAAAGGAATGTGTATTCTGCTGCTTTAGGATGAAATGCTTGAATATATCTGTTATGTCCATCTGGACCAGTGTGTCATTCCATGCCATTGTCTCCTTGTTGATCTGCTTAGATGATCTGTCCATTGTTGTGAGTAGGGTGTTAAAGTTGCCTACTATTATTATATTAACATCAAGGAATCTTTAATTTTGTAATTAAGTGGTTTATATAATTGGCAGTTCTCAGGTTAGGGGCATGAATATTTACAATTATTAGATCTTCCTGTTGGATAGACATTTTTATTATGATATAGTGGCCTTCTTCATATCTTACTACAGTCTGTCTTAAAATCCAGTTTATCTGATATAATGATTGCTACTCTAGCTTTCTTTTGATGTCCATTTGCATAATAAATTGTTCTCCACCCCCCCACTTTCAATCTTTCAGTACTATGTTAAATAACAGTGGTGAATGTGGATGTCCCAATCTTGTTCCTGATCATAGAGGAAAAGCCCTCAGTTTTCTCCATTGTGGGTGATATTAGTTGTGGGGATTTTATATATGGCCTTTATTATGCTGAGATATGTTCCCTCTCAAGCTACATTGTTAACAGTTTTTATCATGAATAGATGTACTTTGTCAAATCTTTTCTGTCCATCTATTGAAATGATCATATGTTTTTTTTTTTATCCTTTCTCTTATTGTTGTGATATATCATTTTGGTTGATTTGTGAATATTGGGCCACAGTGGCAATGCAGGAATAAATCCCAATTGGTTGTGGTGAATGTTTTTTTAATGTGAGGTTGGATTCTGTTTTCCTAGTATTTTATTGGGAATTTTTGCATCCATGTTCATCAGGGATATTGACCTCTAGTTCTCTTTTATAGTGGAGACTTTGTCTGGTTTTGGTATTAACGTAATGCTGGCCTAAAATAGCGAATTTCAAAGTTTTCCTTTCTGGTCTAATTTTGGAATAGTTTAATAAGAGTAGATAACAACTCCTCTTTAAATCTTTGTTGGAATTCACCTGTGAAGTCATCTGGCCCTGGAATTTTATTTTTTGGGAATTTTTTGTTTATTGATTCAATTTCTTTCCTGGTTATTGGTCTATTCAAGTTTTCTAATTTTTCCTGTTTCAGTTTTGGTAGTTTATATGTATTTCAGAATTTGTCCATTTCTTCCTGGTTGTCCAATTTGTTGACCTGCAGTTTTGCATAATATTCTTTTATAATTGTTTGTATTTCTGCAGTGTTGGTTATTTCTCCTCACATTTTCCATTTTATTTATTTGAGTCTTATCTTTTTTTTCTTCATAATTCTGATTAAAGGTCCAGTGATATTATTCACTTTTTTTTTCAAAGAATCAGCTTCTGATTTCATTGATTTATTATTTTTTAGTTTTTATATCAGTTATTTCTGCTTTAATCCTTATTATTTCCTTCATTTTGCTGGTTATATATTTTGTTTGTTGTTCTTTTTCTAGCTCCTTTAGGTGAAATGTTAGTTTGCTTATTTTAGATTTTTCTTGCTTTGTGAATTAGGCATGTACTATTATGGACTACTTTCATAGATCAGCTTTTGTTTTATCCTAGTAGATTTGGACGGTTTTATTTTCATTTTCATTTGTGTTCATGTACTTTTAAAATATCTTCTTTTAGGGTGCCTGGGTGGCTCAGTGGGTTAAGCCTCTGCTTTCGGCTCAGGTCATGATCCCAGGGTCCTGGGATCGAGTCTTGCATTGAGCTCTCTGTTCAGCAGGAAGCCTGCTTCCCCCTCTCCATGCCTGCTTGTGATCTCTCTGTGTGTCTAATAAATAAATAAAATCTTTTAAAAAAGTCTTTAAAATATCTTCTTTTATCCTGTTGACCCATTCATTGTGTGGTAGCATGTTATTTAATCTCCATGTATTTTTGGTCTTTCTAGATTTTTTCCCTTGTAATTGACTTCTAGTTTCATAGCATTATGGTCTGAAAAAGTGTATGGTATGCCTTTGATTTTCTTGAGTTTGTTGAGAATTATTTTGTGACCTACTTTGTGAATGTTCCATCTGCTCTTGAAATGAATGTGTATTCTTCTGTTTTAGGATAGATTGTTTTTAATGCATTTGTTAAATCCATCTGTCCCAGTATATCATTCAAAGTCATTATTTCCTTGTTTATTTTCTGTTTAGATGATCTGTCAATTGATGTAAGCAGGGTGTTAAAGTTTCTATTAACATTTTAATATTATCGATTACTTCCTTTATGTTTGTTTTTAACTGTTTTATGTATTCAGGTATTCTTACATTGGGTGCATAAATACTTTCAATTATTATACCTTCTTGTTGGATTCCCTATTGGTATTATATATTGTCCTTTTTGTCTCTTGTTACAGTCTTTGTTTTAAGGTCTATTTTGTATGATATAAGTATTGCTAATCCAGCCTTTTGACATCCATCTATATGGATGTCATATATATTTTGCCATCCCCTCACTTTCTGTATGACTGCAGGTGACTGTATGTCTAAAATGACTCTATTTTAGGCAATGTATAGGGGAGTCTTTTTTTTTAAAATCAGTTTTGTCACCCTTTGTCTTTTCATTGGAGTGTTTAGTCCATTTACAGTCAGAGTAATTATTGATAGATATGTATTTATTGTCATTTTTTATTAGTTTTGTGGTTGTTTCTGAAGATTTTCTCTGATCATTTCTTGTCTTTCTCTCTCTTTTGACTTTCTTTAGTGATATATTTGGATTTTTCTCTTTATTCTTTGCATATTTATTAGTGGCTTTTGATATATGGTTACCATTAGGTTTGTATATAACCTCTTCTGCATATAGCTTTTTATGTTAAATTGATGGTTGTTTAAGCTGGAACCATTCTTTAGTCCTCTCCTCCCCAAATTTTAGGTATATGTTATTATATAGTACATCTTTTTATTTTGTGAGTTCCTTAGGTGATTTTTTTTTACAGAAATACTCATTTTTACTGTTTTTGTGTTTCCTACTTTTATACTTTCATACTGGTCTCTACTTTCCACTCAAAGAGTCCCTTTTAATATTTTTTACAGGGGTGGTTTAGTAGTCATGAACTCCTTTAGTTTTTGTTAGCTTGAGAAATTTTATCTTTCCTTCTATTCTGAATGTTAGCCTTACTGGATAGAATATTTTTAATGGCAAGTTTTCACCATTCAGCACTTTGAATATATCATGTTACTCCATTCTGGCTTGGAAACTTTCTGCTGAGAAATCTCCCCTTATCCTTATGGGTTTTCTTTTGTAACTCACTATCTTCTTTTGTCTTCCTGCTTTTAAAATTATTTCTTTATCACTATATTTTGACTAT
The DNA here is from genome assembly GCF_963455335.1 of Martes martes. Lineage (NCBI taxonomy): Eukaryota > Metazoa > Chordata > Mammalia > Carnivora > Mustelidae > Martes > Martes martes. The sequence continues at coordinate 61,105,225 of NC_137897.1, forward strand.
CTAATTACATTTACAATTGTCTTGGTGTGCATTTGTTTTTGTTGATTTTGATGGGAGTTCTCTGTGCTTCCTGGATCTGGATGTATGTTTCCTCCCCCAGATTAGGGAAGTTTTGAGCTATTATTTCTTCAGATAAATTTTCTGTCCCCTTTTATCTCATTTGTTCTTCTCTGAGTCCTATAACACAAATGTTATTTCATTTGATGGAGTCATTGAATTCCTCATCTATTCTCATTTCACATAATTTTTTTCTTTTTTTTTTTTTGTTCAACTTGATTGCTTCCATTACTCTGTCTTCTAGGTCACTATTTCATTCCTCTGCTCCTTCCAGCCTGCTCTTCATTCCATCAAGTGTGTTTCTCATTTCATTCATTGAGTCCTTTGTCTCTGCTATGTTATTCCTTATCTATGTGTTAAGTGTCTCACTCATGTCTTCCACTCTTTTCTCAAGTCCAGTGAATATCCTTATGACCATTACTTTGAATACTCCATGAAGCATGTTACTTGTGTCTGTTTTGCTTAGATCTCTAGCCATTGCCTTGCCCTGTTTTTTCATTTGGAAAAAAGTTCTCTGTTTTCTCATTTTGTCTAAGTTCTGAAGCCTGTTTCTGTTTGTTAGGAAAGTCAATTATGTCTCCTGTTCTTGAGTGTAATGGCCTTATGAATTAGAGGCTCTGTAGTTCCTTGTTGTGTGCTGTTTCCTGTTTCACAGGGCCTGGTTGCCACTTCCTGATGGTGTACGAGAGAAGAATGAGGCACTAACAAGTCAGCTGCAAGAGAAAGGGAGCAGGGGACAACAGTAGAAAAGACTGTTGCCCTGAACAACTCCTCAGTCCTGCTTTTATTAGATATAGACAGTAATCAACAGAAGAGCTGAAGAAGGCCAAACATTAATCATATGCCTTGTAGATAAACAAGAAGAAAGGCAAAATATGTCTGGTCAAGCAGTATAAAGTTTATAGTTGACAAGCACATTCAAAGGACTTATCTAATTAGCCACAAGTGCTCTGGTGGGGGAGGGGAGAAAATGGAAAAATGAAGCAGGCGGCATTCCACCCTGAGCAGGCCCGGCATTCCCAGCTGCTTGCCTTCCATGAAGCAGGCGGTGTTGCGCCCTGAGCTAGCCAGGCATCCCTAGCTGCTCAGCTTCAAGGCCCTATATCATCCTCTCCCCCAGAGGCCTGTTGCCAGTATGTGTTTTTCTTAAGGTTATATCTAGACGTGCTTGCTAAGTAGTAAAATTTCCCATGGGTTATATTTTAAGTAATACATTGTTCTGAGGGACAGTTACACCTGGCACTTCTGGAAATGTCTCATCTCTCCATCATTTCTAAAGGATGGATTTGCTAGGTAGAAATTTCTCGGTTGACAGTTTTTTTCTTTCAGCACATTATACATGTCCTGTCACTACCTTCTAGCTCCCATAGTTCCTGGAGGGATATTTGCTCATAATCTTATTGAGCATCCCTTGTACAAATTGAATTTGTTTTCCCATTTCTTTTATGATTCTTACTTTGTCTTCTTCTATTGACAATTTGACTATAATGTGTCTAGATATAGATTTCTTGTGTTTGTCCTACTTGAAGTTTGTTGAGCTTCTTGGATGTGTTTATTACTGTATTTCATCAGATTTGGGATGTTTGGCCATTTTTTTTTTTAGATTTTTAAAAAATCCTCTTTCTCTCTCTTCTTCTTCTGGGACTTCTATTATGTGTATATTGATATATTTTATGGCATCCCACAGGTTCTAGTTGTTTTTTGTTTGTTTGTTTGTTTTGTTTTGTATTCTTATCTCTTTTCATCCCTCAGATTGGATAGTCTCAATTGACCTATCATTAAGTTCTCTGGTTCTTTCTTCAGCCTGCTTAAATCTGCTGTTGAACCTTTCTGGTAAATTTTTTATTTTAGTTACTTCTTAGTTCCAGAATTTCTATTTGGATCCTTTTTATAACCTTTTCATTGATATTTTCTATTTGGTGAGACATCATTCTCCTTGCTTCATTTTGTTCTTTGAACATATTGAAGACAGTTGATTTAAAAACTTTTTCATGTGAGGTCAATGCCTGGGCTTCCTTGAAGATAATTTTTATTCATTTTTTTCCTGACTAGTTCATACCTTCTTATTTCTCTGTGTTCCATATATTATTTTATTGTCATTGGTAAAACCTGGGCACTTTGAGTATTATGATGTGGCAACTCTGGAAATCATATTATGGAAATCAGATTTCTCCTCTCTCAGTGGGGTTTGTTGTTGTTGCTTGTTGAGTGTTGTTTATGTCATTTTTTTTGTAAGCTCTTTGTTTAAAGTCTGTATTCTTTGTTGTGTTTAGGCACTGAAATTAATATTCTATTATCTTAGTGGACAACTATTTTTTTAAAAAGATTTATTTATTTATTTTAGAGAGAGTGTGAGAGAGAGTGAGTGGGGGGACAAGCAGAGGGAGAGGGAGATAGTAAATCCTCAAGCAGACTCCCTGCTGAGTGCAGAGCCTAAAGCGGGGCTTGATCTCAAGACCTTGAGATCATGACCTAAGCTGAAATGAAGAGTCAGCCACTTAACAGACTGAGCCACCCAGGTGCCCCAGTGGTCAAATGTTGTTTTTTTTTTTTAAACAACAACAACAACAACAACAACAACAACACTTTTTTAAATGTCTGGAGCCAAGAAAAAAAAGAAAAAAAACCAACTTTGCTATCCTTTGAACATTGGTTCTGTATTAGAATTCTCTTTCAATTCTTAGCCAGGATATTTACAACTCTGCTTTAGCATTTATTTCCTGTTTGCAACAAGTCTAAAGGTGAGCCATAGTTGAAAGCGTAGGCTCTTAGGTCTTTTCTGAACAGGTATTCAACCCTAGGTATGAAGGTCATATTCTCCTCCACATCAGCTTTAGTCAGAAATAATGACATACTTCACTGAATAATTTTAAGGCATACAACATGATGGTGTGATTTACATATATTATGAAATTATTACCACAGTAATTTTAGCTAACATCCATTTTTTCATATAGATACAATAAAAAGAAAAGAAAGAATAAAAAAAGAAAAATGTCTTCCTTGTGATGAGAACTTTTAGGACTTACTCTCTTAACAACTTGCCTATACAGCTGACCCTTGAACAACACAAGTTTGAACAGCATGAGTCCACTTGCCTGTGGATTTTCCTTTTTATAACTACAGTAGAATTCTATACATGTGTTTTCTTTTCCTTATGGTTTTCTTAAATAATATCTTATTTTCTCCAGTTTATTTTAATGTAAGAATACAGTATGTAATACATAAACAAAGTATGTGTGAATCTATTATTTATGTTATTGGTAAGACTTCCAGTCAACAATAGGCTGTTAAGAGTTAAATTTTTGGGGAGTCAAATGTTATATGCAGATTTTTCACTGCAGGAGGGTGGCACTCCTAACCCCCCACATTGTTCAAGGGTTAACCATATGGCATACAATGGTGTTATCTATAGTCATCTGGTTGTACTAGTACTTATTTATCTTATAACTGGAATTTTGTACCTTTAAATTACCTTCCTCCAATTCTTGTTTTCTGTCTCTGATAACACAAGTCTGATTTCTTTTTTTAAAGATTTATTTATTTATTTATTTGACAGAGATCACAAGTAGGCAGAGAGGCAGGCAGAGAGAGAGGAAGGGAAGCAGGCTTCCCGCTGAGCAGAGAGCTGGATGCGGGGTTCGATCCCAGGACCTTTGGATCACGACCTGAGCCAAAGGCAGAGGCTTTAACCCACTGAGCCACCCAGGCGCCCCTGATTTCTTTTCCTATAAGCTTCTCTTTTCGATTCCACATGTAAGTAAGATAATATAGTACTTGTCTTTCTCTGTCTGACTTATTTCTCTAAGCATAATGCCTTTCCATTCATCCACTGATGGATACTTAGATTTTGCCATGTTTTGGTTATTATAAACAATGCTGCTATGAACATGGGGTACAGATATCTTTTTTGAGTTAGTGTTTTTATTACTTTTGGATATATTCACAGAAGTTGAATTGCTGGATCATACGGTAGTTCTATTTCTAAATTTTTGAGGATGATCCATACTGTTTTTCATAGTGGCTATACCAATTTACAGTCATACCAAAAGTGTACAAGTGTTCCCTTTTCTCCACATCCACAATTATCTCCTGTGTTTTTGGTGATGGGTATTTTAACAGGCATGAGATCATATCTCATTGTGGTTTTGATTTGCATTTTCCTAATGACTAGTGGTGTTGAGCATCTTTTTATCTTCCTATTGGCCTTCATATATCTTCTTTGGAGAAATGTGTATTCAGGTCCTTTGCCTGTATTTAAATTGGGTGTTTTGTTTTGTTGTTATTCAGCTGTATGAGTTCTTTATATGTTTTGGATATTAACCCCTTATAAGATATGTAGTCTGCAAATATTTTTTTTTTCCTATCCCATGAGTTTTCTTTTCACTTTGATTTTGGATGTGATATTCTTTTTTATAAAACATTTTTTAATTTTTTTTTAATTTGAGAGAGAGAGAGAGAGCATGCACAAGTTGGGTGAGGGGCAGAGGGAGAAGCAGACACCCAGCTAACCAGAGAACCTGATGTGGGACTTGATCCCAGGACTCTGGGATCATGACCTGAGCTGAAGGCATATGCTCAACCTACTGAGCCACCCAGGTGCTCCTGGATGTGACATTCTTGATACCCAGTATATCAGTATGCACCAAATCTGTAAAAAGCCTTTTCCTCCACAATTCGCGTTTTCCAACATCTTCATTGCCAGGCTTTCTGATCTGTTATTGTTTGTCCCAACTGTTTTTTCTTGGCCCAGGTTGTTGTGCCCAACAATTTTGCTTTAAAATTTTTTTGACAAAAGTTGGCCAGGAAGCCATCCAGGTTCTGATAAGCTCCAAGTCAGTGGAAACAGAGCCAAGAATTTCCAACAGTCATTAAGAAGCCAACAGATAGTTCACACAACCACAATTAAAAAATATAATTAGAATGTTAGAATGTAATTCTATATTCTATATATAAAATATAATTAGAATGTTAGAATGTAAGCTGCTTTCTTCAGACCACTGCCAGACTTGGGAGTGGGGGATGGTAAGAAAAAATTTTGAGTGCCACAGTGCTTTCCTGCAGAATAGTAGCTTCTTTCATCATTAAAATTCCCCCTGGTTGTTCTAAGTGTGATTCTTGGAGTTTTTCTTTTTTTCCAGTTTATGTATTTATTTTTGGAGGGGACAGAGCCCTGGAGTTCCCTACTCTGCCATATTCAGCGATGTCACTCTAAGTCAAACTTTTACCACTTATGTTCAAGTTTAAACTTGAGGGTTTTTTGGGGCTTCCTCTTTTACATATTATTTCTACTGGTGTTGAACTAGATTGCAAAAAATACTTTAAAATATGTAGGATATGGTGCTATATGGAACTAATGAATCATTGAACACTACATCAGAAATTAATGATATATTATTTGTTGGCTAATTGAGCATAATAGAAAAAATACTTAGGATAACAAAAATAAAATGTCAGGATCATTACCACAGTATTGAATTTTTCTTACTCTCTCATAGCATCAGTTACATTCTGCTTTGGTGTAAATATCATAAACAACTTTTTACATGCTATCATTCTTCATTTTGTATATTTTTTCTACATTCCCTTCTAGAGGGATTTTTTTTTCATGTTTGCATATCCAGTAGCACAAAGCACAGAATATCATACACACAGCTGTGATCAATAAACCTCTGTTGGATGAATGAATTTTATGTTACATCTTCTTAGAGACCTTGAAAAGAGTATCTTGGAATACAATCTTCACTTAACACATAAAATGTATCTGAGACAAACTTTACTGAAATATCATCTCAAAGAGGCATAAAAACTAATGTTTTAAATTAGTTGCTGGTATCACATCCACCTCCTTTAATTGATTTTTGTGGATTCCCAGTGAGGAAAGTGACTCAGGACTTCTTACCTGCTTCACTCAAGACTCACTTACTTCTACATTGTTTATTTCTAGCTCCTATTTTAGTTGTGGAATAACTTTTAAAAATGCTAAGTAGCTCCAGATAAAAGTGCCTAGTAAGTCTATTTTATTCTAGTTTTTATTCTATCTAGCTTTCTCACCTTATCTTTCATTATTTGTCAAGATTATCACCTTGACATTATTAAGTTTTTGGGTAGGAGCAGCCTTCTGAAGGCAAATGCCCATAGAAGAGAGCAGAGGCATTGGTATTAGTAATAGGGACATGTGTTCAAATTTGATTCTGGCTTTGCCATTTACTGGTGGTATTGGCTTTGCAAAGTTAATAATTAAAGTCTAATTTCCTTTACCTAGAAAATAATAATTTTATCTATATTACAGCTTACTTTGAAAATTAAAGGGCACATGAGAAAATCTTGATGTTAATTACTCATTTGAGAAATTATTATTAATAATTATTAATTATTATTTATAACAAATTTGATAATTAAATTAGCCTTATTTACAAGTTGCCTAACTCAATTAAGGTATTGACCAGTATAGAAAATTACCCAATAACCTTTGAATTTTGCTATCTTAAATTCTAAAACTCAGCAATCCAATATGTAGGTGCAATAGCATTACAAGGAAATAGTCTGAAAACCAAAGTTTTCTTTCCTTTTCAGATTATTCAGAGTATTACACCTTTTTGGCTTCGGTTACTTAATAATTATCCACAGTAAAACCCCTTAGAACAATCCTGAAGAGTCTGATGCCTGTTTACATCAATTCACTTTTATTTATTTCTTTCCCAAATTTTTAGTTAAACTTTAGTCAGTTAACATATAGTGTAATATGGGTTTCATGAATAGAATTCAGTGAGTCATCACTTAAATATAACAACCAGTGCTCACCCTAACAAGTGACCTCCTTAATACCCATCACTAATTTAGCCCATTCCTCCACCACTTTCATCCATTAACCCTTAGTTTGTTCTCTATCATAAGAGTCTCTTATAGTTTGCTTCCATTTCTCTTTTTTCCCTTCCTATATATTTATCTGATTTGTTTCATAAAATCCCCATATGAGTGAAATCATATGGTATTTGTCTTCCTCTGACTGACTTATTTCACTTAGCATTATACTCTCTAGCTCCAACCACATCATTGCAAATGGCAAGATGTCATCCTCTTTGATGGCTAAGCAATATTCCATTGTGTAAATGCACATTTTCTTTATCCATTCATTGGTTATGGACAGTTTATGCTCTTTCCATAGTTTGGCTATTGTTGATAATGTTGCTGTAAACATCTGGGTGCATGTACCCCTTTGAATATGTACTTTTGTATCATTTGGGTAAATACCTAGTAGTGCAATTAATCTGTCATATCTTAGTTTTTAAAAAAACTTTTTCAGGAAACCCATTCTATTTTCCAGAGTGTTTGCACCAGTTTGCATTCCCACCAACAGTGTAAAAGGGTTCTCCTTTCTCTGCCTCCTCACCAATACCTGATGTTTCCTGTGTGGTTAATTTTAGCCATACTGGCAGGTGCAAGGTGGTATCTAATTGTGGTTTTGATTTGTATTTCCCTGATGATGAGTGATGTTGAGCATTTTTGCACGTGTCTGTTAGTCATCTGTCTTCTTTGGAAAGATGTCTTCTTTGGAAAATTGTCTATTCTTGTCTTCAGCCCATTTCTTAACTGGATTATTTTTTTGAGTGGGAGAGTTTAATTAGTTATTTATAGATTTCATAGGTACCTTTTAGCTTTGTTGATTGTTTCCCTCACTGCACAGATTTTTATCTTGATGAAGTCCCAATTGTTCATATTTGTTTTTATTTCTCTTCATTCCAGCAACATGTCTAGTAAGAAGTTGCTATGGCCAGGGTCAAAGAGGTTGCTGCCTGTGTTCTTTTCTAAGATTTTATTGGTTTCCTTTTTCACATTAGGTCTTTCATCAATTTTGACTTTGTATTTGCATATGGTGTAAGAAAGTGGCCCAATTTTATTCTTCTGTATGTTGCTGTCCAGTTTTCCCAACACCATTTGCTAAAGAGACTGTTTTTTTTTCCATTGGATATTCTTTTCTGCTTTGCCAAAGAATAGTTGACCATGGAGTTATGGGTCCATTTCTGGGTTCTCTATTCTGTTATATTGATCCGTGTGTCTGTATTTATACCAGTATCATACTGTCTTGGTGACTACAGTTTTATAATATAGCTTGAAATCTAGAATTGTGATGCCTCCAGTTTTGTTTTGCTTTTCTAGAATTGCTTTGGCTATTTGGGGTCTTTTGTGGTTCCATACAAATTTTAGGATTGTTTGATCTATCTATGTGAAAATTGCTGGTGGTGTTTGATGGGGATTGCATTAAATGTGTAGACTGCTTTGGGTAGTATAGACATTATAACAATGTTCTTCCAATCCATGAGCATGGAATACTTTTCAATTTTTGGTGTCTTCTTCAATTTCTTTCCTGTGTGTTCTACAGTTTGCAAAGTACAGATCTTTTACTTCATTAGTTAGATTTACTTCTAGGTATCCTAAAGATTTTTGTGCAATTGTAAATGGGATCAATCCCTTGATTTCTTTTTTTTTGCTGTTTCATTATTGGTGTATAGAAATACAACTTATTTCTGCACATTGATTTTATATCCCATGACTTTGCTGAATTCATACATGAGTTCTAACAATTTTTTGGTGGAGTTTTTTGGGTTTTCCACATAGTGTATCAGGCCATCTGCAAATAATGAATATTTTGACTTCTTCCTTGCCAATTTGGATGGCTTTTATTTATTTTTCTTTTCTGATTGCTGAGACTAAGAATTCTAGTACTATGTTAAATAGTAATGGTGAGAGTGGACATCTTTATTTTGTTCTTGACCATGAGGTTTTTCCCCATTGATGAGGATATTAGCTGGGGAGCTTTCATATATGGCCTTTACATTATTGAGGTATGTTCCATCTATCCCTACATTGTACATTAGTACATTAGTGCATTATAACATTTCCATCCATCCACTCTGGCCTACTTTGTTGAGTGTTTTTATCAGGAAAGAATGCTATATTTTGTCAAATTCTTTTTCTGCATCTATTGAGAGGATCATATGTTTCTCATCCTTTCTTTTATTAATATGGTGTATCACAATGATTGATCTCCAAATACTGGACCACCCCTGCAGCCTAGGAAAATCTCACTTGATTGTGGTGAATAGTTCTTCTAATGTACTGTTGAATTTGATTTGCTAGTATTTTATTGAGAATTTATGCCTCCACATTCATCAGGAATATTGGCCAACAATTCTCTTTTTTAGTAGAGTACTTGTCTAGTTTTGCAATCAAGGTAATGCTGGCTTCATGAATGAGTTTCAGTGTCTCCCTTCCATTTCTATTTTCTTTTTTTGGAACAGTTTGAGAAGAGTAGGTATTAACTCTTCTTTAAATATTTATAATTGTTTGATCTTGATAGACCCCTTAATTATGATATAGTGTCCTTCATCATCTCTTATTACAATCTTTGTTTTAAATCTAGGTTGTGTGATATAAGTATGACTACCCTGGCTTTCTTTTGATGTCCTTTAGCATGATAAATAATTCTCCATCACCTCACTTTCAATCTGAAGGCATCTTTAGGTCTAAAATGAGTCTCTTGCAAGCAGCATAAAGATGAATCTTGGTTTTTTTAATGCATTCTATGCATAAAACCCTATGTATTTTGATTGGAGCATTTAGTTCATTTAAGTTCAAAATGATTATTGAAAGACACGAACTTAGTGTCATTTTGTTACCTGTGAAGTTGGTGTTTCTGGTAATGTTCTCTCATCCTTTCTAGTCTTTGTTGCTTTGGTCTTTTTCTCTGCCTTCAAAGTGTCCCTTTAAAATTTCTTGCAGGTCCAGTTTAGTGGTCACGAACTCATTTAGTTTTGTTTGCCTGAGAAACTGTCTCCTTCTATTCTGAATGATAGCCTTGTTGGATAAAGAATTCTTGGCTGCATATTTTTCCCATTCAGCACATTGAATATTTCCTTCCATCCTCTCTGACCTGCCATGTCTCTGTGAGTCTAATCTGCCCTTCCTTGTAGTTTAAGGACCTTTTTCCTCTTGCTATTTTCAGGATTAATTCCTTGGCTGTGTTTTTGTGAATTTAACTATGATATGACTTGGTGATGGTCCACTTTTGTTGAATTTAATGGGAGTTTTCTGTGCTTCTTGGATTTTGATGTCTGTGTCCTTCCCCAAATTCAAGGAATTTTCAGCTATGGATTGCCAAATATATCTTCTGCCCCTTTACCTCTCTCTTCACCTTCTGGGACGCCTATGGATAAGATGTTATTACATTTTGGGAGGAGTCAAGATGGCGGAGAAGTAGCAGGCTGAGACGACATCGGGTAGCAGGAGATCAGCTAGATAGCTTATCTAACCATTGTGAACACCTACAAATCCAAAGGGAAATCGAAGAGAAGAAGAGCAACAATTCTAGAAACAGAAAATCGATCACTTTCTGAAAGGTAGGACCTGCGGAGAAGTGAATCCAAAGCGACGGGAAGATAGACCGCGGTGGGGAGGGGCTGGCTCCCGGCAAGCGGCGGAGCAACAGAGCACAAAATCAGGACTTTTAAAAGTCTGCTCCACTGGGAGACATCGCTCTAGAGGCTAAACTGGGGGGAAACCCAGGGGGGGGTCAGCATACCCCCAGGTCCCGCGGAGTCACAGAAGGACCGGGGGTGTCTGAGTGCTGCAGAGCTCACAGGTATTAGAGTGGGGAAGCTGGCTACAGCAACAAAACCGAGGAGTGAGCTCTCAGCCTGGGGTTACCTTGTGCCAGTCGCAGTCTGGGTGGGCTCAGAGCGCAGCCAGAGGCCACGGAGATGGAAGCGACTGGGCGCTTTTCTCCAGGTTCCAGCAATTGACTGCTTTCCTACCGGCGTGACCTCAGGCCAGGGAGGCGGGGCGGTTGGGCGCTTTTCTCTGACGGCGCACTGAGGAGCGGAACCCCAAGCTCTTTTCTCCTCTGGGCCGAGAGATTGGGAGGCCACCATCTTCATTCCTGTCCTCCAGAACTCTACGGAAAGTGCTCAGGGAACAAAAGCTCCCAAAAGCAAACCCGAGCAGATTACTTAGCCCGGCCCCTGGCAAGGGTGGTACAATTCCGCCTACGGCAAAGACACTTGAGAATCACTACAACATGCCCCTCCCCCAGAAGATCAACAAGAAACCCAGCCAAAACCAACTTTACTCACCAAGAACAGAGGAAAGCAAATCCTATTTGAACAAAATGACAAGGCGGAAAAACTCACCTCAAAAAAAAGAACAAGAGGCAGTATCGAAGGCTGGAGACCTAATCAATAAGGACATTGGTAAGATGACAGATCTAGAGTTCAGTATGACAATTCTCAAGGTTCTAGCCGGGCTCGAAAAAGGCATAAAAGATATTAGAGAAACCCTCTCCGGAGAGATAAAAGCCCTTTCTGGAGAAATAAAAGAACTAAAATCTAACCAAGTTGAAATAAAAAAAGCTATTAATGAGGTGCAATAAAAAATGGAAGCTCTCACTGCTAGGATAAATGAGGCAGAAGAAAGAATTAGTGACATAGAAAACCAAATGACAGAGAATAAAGAAGCTGAGCAAAAGAGAGACAAACAAATACTGGACCACGAGGAAAGAATTCAAGAGATAAGCGACACCATAAGACGACACAACATTAGAATAATTGGGATTCCAGAAGAAGAAGAAAGAGAGAGGGGAGCAGAAGGTATATTGGAAAGAATTATTGTAGAGAATTTCCCTAATATGGCAAAGGGAACAAGCATCAAAATCCAGGAGGTGCAGAGAACCCCCCTCAAAATCAATAAGAATAGGTCAACACCCTGTCACCTAATAGTAAAATTTACAAGTCTTAGCAATGAAGAGAAAATCCTGAAAGCAGCCTGGGAAAAGTCTGTAACATACAATGGTAAAAATATTAGATTGGCAGCAGACTTATCCACAGAGACCTGGCAGGCCAGAAAGAACTGGCATGATATATTCAGAGCACTAAATGAGAAAAACATGCAGCCAAGATACTATATCCCGCTAGGCTATCATTGAAAATAGAAGGAGAGATAAAGAGCTTCCAGGACAAACAAAAGCTGAAAGAATTTGCAAACACCAAACCAGCTCTACAGGAAATGTTGAAAGGGGTCCTCTAAGCAAAGAGAGACCCTAAAAGTAGTAGATCAGAAAGAAACAGAGACAATATACAGTAACCGTCACATTACAGGCAATACAATGGCACTAAATTCATATCTCTCAATCGTTACCCTGAATGTTAATGGGCTAAATGCCCCAATCAAAAGACACAGGGCATCAGAATGGATAAAAAAAAAACCCCATCAATATGCTGCCTACAAGAAACTCATTTTAGACCGGAAGACACCTCCAGATTTAAAGTGAAGGGGTGGAAAACAATTTACCATGCTAATGGACATCAGAAGAAAGCTGGGATGGCAATCCTTATATCAGATCAATTAGATTTTAAGCCAAAGACTATAATAAGAGACGAGGAAGGACACTATATCATACTCAGAGGGTCTGTCCAACAAGAAGACCTAACAATCTTAAATATCTATGCCCCTAACATGGGAGCAGCCAACTATATAAACCAATTAATAACAAAATCAAAGAAATACATCGACAGTAATACAATAATAGCAGGGGACTTTAACACTCCCCTCACTGAAATGGACAGATCATCTAAGCAAAAGATCAACAAGGAAATAAAGGCCTTAAATGACACACTGGACCAGATGGACATCACAGATATATTCAGAACATTCCATCCCAAAGCAACTGAATATACATTCTTCTCTAGTGCACATGGAACATTCTCCAGAATAGACCACATCCTGGGTCATAAATCAGGTCTCAACCAGTATCAAAAGATTGGGGTCATTCCCTGCATATTTTCAGACCACAATGCTCTGAAGCTCGAACTCAATCACAAGAGGAAATTTGGAAAGAACGCAAATACACGGAGACTAAACAGCATCCTTCTAAAAAATGAATGGGTCAACCAGGAAATTAAAGAAGAATTGAAAAAATTCATGGAAAGAAATGATAATGAAAACACAACGGTTCAAAATCTGTGGGACACAACAAAGGCAGTCCTGAGAGGAAAATATATAGTGGTGCAAGCCTTTCTCAAGAAACAAGAAAGGTCTCAAATACACAACCTAACCCTACACCTAAAGGAGCTGGAGAGAGAACAACAAAGAAAACCTAAACCCAGCAGGAGAAGAGAAATCATAACGATCAGAGCAGAAATCAATGAAATAGAAACTAAAAAAACAATAGAACAAATCAACAAAACTAGGAGCTGTTTCTTTGAAAGAATTAATAAGATTGACAACCCTCTGGCCAGACTTATCAAAAAGAAAGGAGAAAGGACCCAAATAAATAAAATCATGAATGAAAGAGGAGAGATCACAACTAACACCAAAGAAATACAAACAATTATAAGAACATACTACGAGCAACTCTACGCCAACAAATTTGACAATCTGGAAGAAATGGATACATTTCTAGAGACATATAAACTACCACAACTGAACCAGGAGGAAATAGATAACCTGAACAGACCCATAACAAGTAAGGAGATTGAAACAGTCATCAAAAATCTCCAAACAAACAAAAGTCCAGGACCAGACGGCTTTCCAGGGGAATTCTACCAAACATTTAAAGAAGAATTAATTTGTATTCTTCTGAAACTGTTCCAAAAAATAGAAATGGAAGGAAAACTTCCAAACTCATTCTATGAGGCCAGCATCACCTTGATCCCAAAACCAGACAAGGATCCCATCAAAAAAGAGAATTACAGACCAATATCCTTGATGAACATAGATACAAAAATTCTCACCCAAATACTGGCCAATAGGATCCAACAGTACATTAAAAGGATTATTCACCACGACCAAGTGGGATTTATTCCAGGGCTGCAAGTTGGTTCAACATCCACAAATCCATCAATGTGATACAATACATTAGTAAAAGAAAGAGTAAGACCCATATGATACTCTCAATAGATGCTGAAAAAGCATTTGACAAAGTGCAGCATCCCTTCCTGATTAAAACTCTTCAAAGTGTAGGGATAGAAGGCACATACCTCAATATTATCAAAGCCATCTGTGAAAAATCCACCACAAATATCATTCTCAATGGAGAAAAACTGAAAGCTTTTCAGCTAAGGAGAGGAACATGGCAGGGATGTCCGTTATCACCACTGCTGTTCAACATAGTACTAGAAGTCCTAGCCTCAGCAATCAGACAACAAAAAGAAATCAAAGGCATCCAAATTGGCAAAGAAGAAGTCAAGCTATCACTCTTTGCAGATGATATGATACTATATGTGGAAAACCCAAAAGGCTCCACTCCAAAACTGCTAGAACTTATACAGGAATTCAGTAAAGTGTCAGGATATAAAGTCAATGCACAGAAATCAGTCGCATTTCTTTACACTAACAACAAGACAGAAGAAAGAGAAATTGAGGAGTCAGTCCCATTTACAATCACACCCAAAACCATAAGATACCTAGGAATAAATCTAACCAAAGAGGCAAAGAATCTATACTCAGAAAACTATAAAGTACTCATGAAAGAAATTGAGGAAGACACAAAGAAATGGAAAAATATTCCATGCTCATGGATTGGAAGAACAAATATTGTGAAAATGTCTATTCTACCTAAAGAAATCTACACATTTAATGCAATCCCTATCAAAATCCCATCCATGTTTTTCAAAGAAATGGAACAAATAATCCTAAAAGTTATATGGAACCAGAAAAAACCTCGAATAGTGAAAGGAATGTTGAAAAAGAAAGCCAAAGTCGGTGGCATCACAATTCCAGACTTCAAGCTTTATTACAAAGCTGTCATCATCAAGACAGTATGGTACTGGCACAAAAACAGACACATAGATCAATGGAACAGAATAGAGAGCCCAGAAATAGACCCTCAACTCTATGGTCAACTAATCTTTGACAAATCAGGAAAGAATGTCCAGTGGAAAAAAGACAGCCTCTTCAACAAATGGTGCTGGGAAAATTGGAAAGCCACATGCAGAAAAATGAAATTGGACTATTTCCTTACACCACACATGAAAATAGACTCAAAATGGATGAAGGACCTCAATGTGAGAAAGGAATCCTTCAAAATCCTTGAGGAGAATGCAGGCAGCAACTTCTTCAACCTCAGCCACTGCAACTTCTTCCTGGGAACATCGCCAAAGGCCAGGGAAGCAAGGACAAAGATGAACTATTGGGACTTCATCAAGATCAAAAGGTTTTGCACAGCAAAGGAAACAGTTAACAAAACCAAGAGACAACTGACCGAATGGGAGAAGATATTTGCAAATGACATATCAGATAAAGGGCTAGTATCCAAAGTCTATAAAGAGCTTAGCAAACTCAACCCCAAAGAACAAATAATCCAGTCAAGAAATGGGCAGAAGACATGAACAGACATTTCTGCAAAGAAGACATCCAGATGGCCAACAGACACATGAAAAAATGTTCCATATCACTTGGCATCAGGGAAATACAAATCAAAACCACAATGAGATACCACCTCACACCAGTCAGAATGGCTAAAATTAACCAGTCAAGAAATGACAGGTGCTGGCGAGGATGCGGAGAGAGGGGAACCCTCCTACACTGCTGGTGGGAATGCAAGCTGGTGCAACCACTCTGGAAAACAGTGTGGAGGTTCCTCAAAAAACTGAAAATAGAGCTATCCTATGACCCAGCAATTGCACTACTGGGTATATATCCTAAAGATAAAAAAGTGGTGCTCCGAAGGGGCATGTGCACCCGAATGTTTATAGCAGCAATGTCCACAATAGCCAAACTGTGGAAAGAGCCTAGATGTCCATCAACAGATGAATGGATAAAGAAGAAGTGGTATATATACACAATGGAATACTATGCAGCCATCAAAAGACATGAAATCTTGCCATTTGCGACGATGTGGATGGAACTAGAGGGTATCATGCTTAGCGAAGTAAGTCAATTGGAGAAAGACAACTATCATATGATCTCTTTGATATGAGGAAGTGGAGATGCAATGCGGGGGGTTTGGGGGGAGGTAGGAAAAGAAAAAATGAAAAGATGGGATTGGGAGGGAGACAAACCATAAAAGACTCAATCTCAAAAAACAGACTGAGGGTTGCTGGGGGGAGGGGGGACGGGAGAGGGTGGTGGGAAAATGGACATTGGGGAGGGTATGTGCTATGATGAGTGCTGTGAAGTGTGTAAACCTGGCGATTCACAGGCCTGTACCCCTGGGGATAAAAATACATTATATGTTTATTAAAATTAAAAAAAATATGTTATTACATTTTTAAAAAGATTTTATTTATTTATTTGACAGAGAGAGAAATCACAAGTAGACAGAGAGGCAGGTAGAGAGAGAGGGAGAAGCAGGCTCCCCACTGAGCAGAGAGCCTGATGCGGGGCTTGATCCCAGGACCCTGAGATCATGACCTGAGCCGAAGGCAGAGTCTTTAACCCACTGAGCCACCCATGCACCCCAAGATGTTATTACCTTTTAATAAGGCTCTGTGTTCCCTAAGTCTACCTTCATGGTCCATTACCTTTCTTTCCCTCTTCTTTTCAGCTTTATTATTGTACAGAATTTTAAATTCTACATTACTGATTCACTCCTCTGCTTCATGCATCCTCATTTTTATGGCCTCTACTTGGGACTACATCTCAATATCGCATTTTTAATTTTGACCCTTCTAGATTTTAGCTCTTTTATCTCTGCAGTAAGGGATTTTCTAGTGTCTTCTATACTTTTTTGAAGCCAGCTAGCATCCTTACAATCTTTGTTTTAAATTCTAGTTCATACATCTTATGTGTATCTGTATTGATTGAATCCTTGCCCATGAGTTCTGTCTTGTGTTGTTTCTCGAGGGTGAATTCCTCCATCTTTTTGTCCAGAAAAGGAAAGAAGAAAGAGAAAAAAAAAAAGCCCACCAAAAAACAAACAAGCAAAAAACAAAGCAAAAAGCAAAGAAAATGAAGAAAAACAAACAAACAAAAAACTGAGGAAAACAAAAACACAAAACAAGAAAAAACAAATTCGATTGAATGTGTTTTTGTGTGCTTGTTAAGAGTATAGATTCCAAAAAAAAAGAAATATAGTAAAATGTATGTAGAGAAAAAAATATGAAAATTTATATATAAATTTTAACATTAATAATGAAAAATTAAAAAAGGAATTAGAAGATATAAGAAAATAAATGAATGATTAATAATAAAATAAATAAATGAATAATAATAAAATAAATAAATGAATAATAATAAAATAAATAAACACAAAACTAAAAAGGAAGTGTGAGCCTATTTCCCCTAGAGCTGAAGCTTTGCAGCACCTTATGATCAAAAAACTCGGTGTGAGCTAGTTGTTTGTGCTGGTCGTCTGGGGGAGGAGCCTGCTGAGCCGATTTTCAGGCTGACTTGCTTCAGTGGAAAATTCTTCTCCAGTAAGCTGGTGAATGGGACTTGGTGTATGCAGCTTGACCTTCACTAGGTGGCGCTGTTTTGTTCACTGAGGGCTTTCAGCACTGATGGATGGGATGAAATGGTTGTGCTGAGCTCACTAGCCTGGAAGGTGAATGTTCACACCCCTACTCTTCAGTGAGGCCTCACAGAAAAGAAACCGATCACCGTATTGTGTCCCCAGTTTCCATCTGAACCCTGCCCATGCCTGAGCCTTTTAAACTCAGACATGTGACCTAGTTTCAAAACTGTAAATCTCAGGGATGCCTGTGGTGGGGTCCAGCACTGTTCCTCTCCAGGAGAATCTTGCCTTGTTTGCAGGCCCATTCCAGGAAAGTGGTCTCATGACTACCAGTCAGTTTGCAGTTCATAATGGAAAGCCAGCACCAAGACCAACTGCTCTCTGCTGGATTCCCAGCTCCTATGTGTGGGAATAGTGCAGCACTTTGGCACCACCTCTTTTTCTGTGACCCAGGGATCCTCAGACCATGGTTTTACTACTGGGATTCTGTCCCTTTTTGCCACCTGAACATGTTTCTGCCAAGCACATCACCCACAGCAGTGAACTGGAAAGTTCAGATTTTGCACTCCACCACTTCTAATACTTTGCAGTAGCCTCCATAAACAGGCTCCCTCCCAACCACCACATCCATAGCTGTGTCTCCCCCAAGTGCACCTCCTATCTTCCATAAGGTGGTTGCTTTTCTACTTATAGACTTGCAGTTTTTGTTATCTCAAATCTCTGATTGACTTCTTGGATGTTCAGAACAATCTGATAATTATCTAGCTGTCTTCCAGGGCTGAAACAAGCTCAGCCTCCTCCTATTCCTCTGCCATCTTATCTGTTCCCCCTAATCTTTAATTTTAATGTTGTCTGTGGTTGTAAGAGACCATTAATCTTTCAAGGTAGGACCAGAAAAAAAAATCCAGCACACCAAAATAAAAGTATTGTGAGTATTCAGGAAGAATTAAAATGGTTATTTTTGTCTACCTATAATGCAATGACACTGGCAATAGAAAACATTTATTTTCCTGTTTTAGATAGTTAATAATATAACTTTCTTTGCCAAAAGGACAGTTTTCTATTGGATAATTTAGTTGTGTTATATTTCAAATATAGTGATAGTGACATATAAAACATTTTTTAGGTGGAGAAACTAGCTTCGTAAGAAAAGCAATAAAGATCAGGTGCTTGGGGATACAAATTTAAATGTCAATTGAAGAAGTGTTTTATGTAAATCTGTTTGATAAAAGTTAATTGTGCTTTTGTAATTTAGAGTAGAAGTGTGTACTTGTGATTTGGTAGAGTTTTCATGGAACGGATTGTATGAAGGAATTTATACAGTTCAGAGAAAAGAGTAGAAATAAACAAATGAATGAGGAGTTAGAATTTGTCTTCTAATTTATTTGGGGTAGCAGAGTTCTAGGTCAATCAAAAAAATGTCTTGAATTTTGCATCTCAGAAACATTTTGCAATTTTTAAATTAAAATAATTAATTTTTAAATTTTAATTTTTTATTCATGTATAATCAACACACAATGTTATATTAGTTTTGGTGTACTATGTAATGACTCAAGATTTCTATATATTACTTGTGCTCATCACCATGAGTGCACTCTTAGTCTCATCCCCCTATTTCACTCCTCTTTCCACCCAACTACTTTCTGCCAACCATGAATAGTTTTCTATATTTAAGTCTTTTTTGTCTCTTCTGTTTGCTTTGTTTCTTAAATTACACAAATGAGTGACATCATATGGTATTTGTCTTTCTTTGACTGACTTATTTCACTTAGTATTATACCATCTAAATCCATCCAAGTTGTTGCAAATGACAAGATTTCATTCTTTGTTATGGTTGATTAATATTTCATTGTATAAAATTTAAAACCTGAAACCATAAGAATTCTAGTAGAGAGCACAGGAAGTAATTTCTCTGACATTGGTTGTAGCAATCATTTTTTAGATATGTTTCCTGGAGGCAAGGGAAACAAAAGCAAAAATAAGCTATCCGGGATACATCAAAATAAAAAATTTTGAGAGAGCAAAATAAACAATAAAACTAAAAAACAATCTACTGAATTGGAGAAATTATTTTCAAATGACATATCCAATAAGGAGTTAGTATCCAAAGTATAAAAAGAATGTATACAACTCAACACACAAAATCAAATTAAAAAATGGGCAGAAGATATGAACAAACATTTCTCCAAAGAAGGCGTGTAGATGGTGAATAGACACATGAAAAGATGCTCAACATCACTTATCATCAGGGAAATTTAAATAAGAACTACAATGAGATATCATCTCACACATATCAGAATTGTTAAAATCAACAACACAAGAAACAACAACTGTTGGTGAGGATGTAGAGAAAAAGGAACACTTGTGTACTATTGGTGGGAATGCAAACTGGTATAGCTACTATGCAAAATGGTATGAAGTTTCCTCAAAAATTTAAAAATAGAATTACCATATGATCCAGTAATTGCACTACTGGGTATTTATCCAAAGAATACAAAACATGAATTTGAAAGTATACATGCTCCCCTATATTTATTGCAGCATTGTTTACGATCGCAAAATTGTGGAAGCAGCCCATATCTATCAATAGATGAATGGATAAGGAAGATATCATGTGTATTTTCAATGGAATATCAGTCATTTACAATAAGGAATGAAAGCAAAACAAACGAACAAAGGAAAAAAAAAAGAGTCAAGTCAAGAAACAGACCCTTTACTGTAGAGAACAAACAGGTGGTTACCAGAGGGGAGTTGTGTGGGGCGATGAATGAAGTAAGTGATGGGGCTTAGGAGGACACTTTTCTTGATGAACACTGTGTAATGCATGTAATTGTTGAATCACTATATTGTACAATATTCTTCATCCATTCATTTATGGATGGACACTTGGATTTCTTCTGTATCGTGGCTATTATAAATATTTTTGCAATAAACATTAGGTGTGCATTCATCTTTTTGAGTAAGTGCTTTTTTCTTCTTTGGGTAAATTCCCAGTAGTGGAATTACTGGATAATATGGTTATTCTATTTTTAATTTTTTGAGGAACCTCCATACTATTTTCCATAGGAGCTACACCAGTTTACATTGCCACCAATAGTTCATGAGGGTTCCCTTTTCTCCACATCCTCACCAATATTTGTTATTTCTTGTGGCTTTGATTTTATCCACTCTGAAAGGTGTGAGGTGATATCCCATTGTGGTTTTGATTTGCATTTCTCTGATGGTTAGTGATGCCGAGCATCTTTTCATGTGTGTTGGCCACCTGTAGGTCCTCTTGAGAAAAATGTCTTTTTAGGGGCATGTGGGTGGCTCAGTTGGCTGAGCTTGATTTCAGCTCAGTTCATGATCTTGGGGTTGTGGTATTGAGTACTGCATGGGCGCCATGCTCAGTGAGAGTCTGCTTGAAATTCTTTCCCTCTGCCTTCCCCCAATTCATATGCACACACACTCTCTCTAAAATGAATAAATAAATCCTTAAAAAAGAAAAATTCTTTTTAAGATTTCCCCATTAAAAAATAACATTAATTTATTTAAATTTATTTATTATTTATCATTTATTTATTTAAGACAAGTAGTGGAAGGACCTTCTATTTTTGTTTGTTTGTTTAAAGTTTTAATTTAAATTCTAGTTAGTTAACATGTACTATAATATTGGTTTTGGAAGTAGTGTTTTGTGTATATAACATCTGGTGCTCATCAAAAGTTCCTTTCTTAATACTCATCACCTACTCAGCTCATCCCCCACCCACCTCCTCTCCATCAACCCTCAGTTTGTTCTCTAGAGTTAAGAGTCTCTTATGGTTTGCCTCCCTCTCTTTTTTCCTCCCGTCCCCTAGGTTCCTCTGTTTTATTTCTTAAGTTCCACGTAGGAATGAAATTATGTTATTTGTCTTTTTTCTGACTTGCTTGTTTCACTTAGCATAATACACTCTAGCTCCATCCATGACATTGCAAATTCTTCTGCCCATTTTTAAATTGGATTCCTTTTTTTTTTTTTTTTTTGGTGTTGAGTTCTATAAGTTCTTTTTATATTTTGGATAGTAACCTGTTATTGGATCCATCATTTAAATGTGTCATCTTCTATTCAGCAGATTCTGTTTTTGCTTCGTTAATGGTTTTCTTTGTTGTTGAAAACTTTTTATTTTAGTATAGTTCCAACAGTTTAATCTTGAATTTGATTCCCCTGACAGAGGAGACGTATCTAGAAAAAAAATGTTTCTATGGATGATGTCAAAGTGATTATTGCCTATGCTTTCTTTTACCTATTCAGTCACCCTATGACTTTTGATTGGAACATTTGAGGCATTTACATTCAAAGTAATTATTGAGAGGTATGTACTTATTGCCATTTTGTTACCTGTTTTATGATTGGTTTGTAGTGCTCTGTTCCACTCATGTCTTGTTCTCTTCCCTTGTGGTTCAATGGCTTTCTTTAGTGATATGATTTCTTTCACATTTCTTTTTTTTTTGTATTTCTAATACAAATTTTGATTTGTGGTTACCATTAGGTTGATATGTAACAGCTTATGCATATAGCAGTCCATTTTATTTTGATGGTCAATTAAGTTTCAACCCATTCTAAAAGCACTAAATTTTTTTTACTGCCTTCTAGTGATGTACTTTACATCCTTTTATATTGTAAAGCCCTTAAGTTATTTTTATAGATATGATTTATTTTACTGCTTTTGTGCTTTGATGTCTATTCTGGTTTTATAATTGATTAATCTACTATTTTTATTATATTGGTATGTACTGTGAAATTTTTTACTTTCCCAATTTTCTTCCTCTTGATTATGGTCTTTATTTTACACTTAAAGAATTATCTTTAAAGTTTTTTGTAAGACTAGTTTAGCGGTGATAAACTCCTTTAATTTTTGCTCATCTGGGAAACTATCTCTCCTTCTATTCTGAATGATAGCTTTGTTGGATGGAGTATTCTTGGTTGCAGGTTTTTTCCTTTCAGTGCTTTGAATATATCATTACACTCCCTTCTGGCTTGCAAATTTTCCGCTAAAAAAATTAGCTAATAGCCTTATGGGATTTCCTTTGTATGTAACTGTTTTCTCTTGCTGCTTTTAAAATTCTCTCTTTATCACTACTTTTTGCCATTTTAATTACTATGTATCTTTGTGTGGTCTTCCTTAGATTGATTTTGTTGGGGGCTCTTTGAGCCTCCTGCATCTGGATGTCTGTTTTCCTTCTCAGATTAAGGAACCTTTCGGCTATCATTTCTTCAAATAAATTTTCTGCCCCCTTTTCTCTCTCTTCCTTTTCTGGTATGTCTATAATGCAAATGTTATTATGATTGATTTCGCTGACTTACCTTAACCTATTTTAATTTATTATCATTATTTTTTTGCTGTCCAGTTTTATTGCTTTCCATTATTCTGTCTTCCTTCTCACTGATCCATTTTTGTGCATTTTCTAGTCTATTATATATTTTCTCTAATATATTGTTAATTTCTGTTATTCTTCATCTCCGACTGTTTCTTTTTTGTATTTTCTATCTCTGTTGAATGTCTTGCTGAGATCCTCTACTCTTTTCTCAAGTCCAGTTAGTATCTTTATGACCATTATTTTGAATTCTCTATCAGGTGTATTGTTTATCTCTGTTTCATTTAGCTTTTTGGCTGTGTTTTTTTCCTTTTCTCTCATTTGGGACATTTTCTTCTGTCTCCTCATTTTGTCTACTTTCTGTTTGTTTCTATGGTTGGAAAATCAGCTATGTCTTCAGATACTGAAACTATTGGCCTTGGGAAGAAGAGGTCCTGTAGTGCCCTGTAGTTTCATGTTCCCTGTTCATCAGAACCAGGTGCTTCAGTGTTGTCTTCTATGTGTGTTGCATGTGCAGTACTCTTTGTTTAAGTTGTGTTTGCCTTCAGTCCACTCAGCTGCAATGGCTCTTTGTGCTGTTGCAAGCATGGTTTGTCCCCTGTGCTTTTAAGGGGCCAGTCTGGGGCACCTTGGTCTTATATTTGCATCAGACCAGAAGCCTTCCCTCAGCCATTTGCTGAGGCTTAGGTTGCATTGAACTGTAAGGTGCTATTGCTGTGTTGTCTCCTGAGAGGATTTTCTTGGTGGGCAGGTCCTGCTGTCAGACCAGATGTTTGCCTCAGTAGATCTGCTGAGTTTTCAGTGACTTTGACCTACAGTGTTCTCTCCTTATGCTTCCTTCTGTGAGTTTTTTTTTTTTTTTGTGGCAGAGCCAGCAGTCAGTTCAGATGTCTGCTCAGACCACTACTGGGGGTGTAGTTGAACTGGTGTGGGATGTTATCTTCCTCTGTTTCCAGGACAGGTAAGTATCACTTTGGAGTGGTTCTAGTTACTTCTGGGGCTTATTGAATGAGAACTGGCCACAGCTACTTTGGAGGAACTCCTGCCAAGTGGGTTGGGTTGGATGGGGCAAGTCTGTAGGAGACCATAGGTGGGATGATCTTGGTGTTAGTAAGCTATGTGGGAACTGTTTATGCTGGTTCCTGCAGGTATCTGGGTATCATGGTTGGAGGGTGGGTTACAGAAATGGTGCCTGCCAGCTTTTTTGTTCTTGGATAAATCTCTTAAAGATCCTTGCCCCCACCCCCAGTGAAAGTTCTCAGTTTAGTAAATAAATCACTTTTTCATATACCCAGGTGTTTTCAACCAGCAACCAGCTGCTTCTATGTTCTCTCTTGTCAGAGTTGTTTATTATGTTGTTTCTTTAAGGGCAGGGATTCATTTTCTTCCTTCCAGCTTTCCCAGAGCTGAGCCTGGTGATTTTTAAAGTACCTGAAGTCAAGCCCCACTGATTGTAACAACGCATGAAGTTAAGTCCCACTTGTTTACGAAGCCAAATGTTATGTGGACTTGTCTTCCCATTACAGGTTCCTCATGTCTGGGGTCCCTGGCTTGGGGGATGTTCCTCTCCCTTCTTTGAAATTATGGTACACCTCCCATTTGTAGTTAGTCTCACCAGAAGTTTGATTACCAAATGTGTCTTTGCCTCTATTACCATTTTTGATGTGACCTTCTCTCTACAGTTAGGTGTGGAGAATCTGTTCTACCAGTTTGGAGTCGCTTTCTGGGTTAATTGCAATGATGTGGCGGTTATTTACTTGTATTCATGGAAGCATGTGAACTTAGGATCCTCTTACTTTGCTATCTTCCCAAGCTCTCCCCAATTTTGCTCCTTTAGTATCAGACAAAGGCATTTTAACCCAGGTTGTGCAGATGAAGAATAAAATAAGTGTGCTTCTTTTCCTACCTCTGGTGCAGTGGTGCTTACTGAAAAAAGCCCACAAATTTACATTGCTCCGAAGTCCAATATCACCTTCAAAGCTTCTAAATTTTTTGCTGTTGTAGTTACTAAAGGGATAGTAAAGTTAGATATTGAGGTATATATTTAATTATCTCAAAAGAACATTTAAAAGTCAATTAAGGGGCGCCTGGGTGGCTCGGTGGGTTAAAGCCTCTGCCTTCAGCTCAGGTCATGATCCCAGCGTCCTGGGATCGAGCCCCACATCAGGCTCTCTGCTCTGCAGGGAGCCTGCTTCCCCCTCTCTCTCTGCCTGCCTCTCTGCCTACTTGTGATTTCTGTCTGTCAAAATAAATAAGTAAAAAAAAATAAAATAAAATAAAATAAAATAAAAGTCAATTAAAAATGAAAAACCATATTATTAAAGTGAAAGCCAGGAGATTTTGACAACAAAGAGAACCAAGTTTATGGTCTGATATGAGTATACAAAACCATTTATGTTTATTCTGGAGAATAAAATACAAAGCATTGCCTTAATATTTGACATTATTTTTTGAATGCTGAAACTCTATTGGCTGAACAAAATAAAAACACCAAATGTATAATGAAAATGAGCTTGAATAGCTGATGTATTTTCAAAGGACTATTAGAAACCAAAGGAATGTATGTAAAGACTGTGGCATGATAATGCCACAGAGTATTATATAGACATTAGAAATTATAAACATTAAAGTCCTTCAAATTCAATATTCTAGGATAGTATACAATATTCTTAAGATGTTTTTCCAAATAAAATCATAGGCTTTAGTTCATGGTACTTGTGTTCATGTATTTAAAAAATTAAGCATATAGTTATTTAAACCTGCTTTGTAAAATAAACAAATAAATCATTGAAAAAACCTTCACTTTTACTCCTTATTTTGAAGGTAGAAAATGGTCCAGCAGGATAGCATAGCAAATTAAGAAACTGAGTTCTGGAGTCAGACTGCCTAGATTTGAACCCTAGTTCTGATCCTGACTAGCTGTCTGACAAAGGGCAAGTTACTTAATTTCTTTGTGTCTCAGTTTTTAAATTAGAAAAATAGGAGTAAGAATAGTATATATATCACAGGGCAATTATAAACATTAAATGAGGTGATATAGATAAAGCACTTAAAACAGAATAAAAGGCCATTAATTAAGTACCATGATTTAAAGGCATAGTTTTCAACCTCAAGGAATTGATAATTCCATAAAGTGATAAGTCCACTTTGGGAGAAAATACTTACAGATAAGAAAAAACTAGAAAATAATTGTTAAACAGTTTCATACAAGATATAAACATAAATGATGTAAAGAATAACAACAAATTTGTGGTTAGCTTGTAGGTATGCTTCTCTGTGGGAGAAAGTGGGGCTGCTAGCAAAAGTGAGAACATAAGAAAACACTGAGAAGTGGGAATAAGAAAGACACAAGGTTTTAAAATTTGCATTAGAATTTAATTATGACTATATTTTGTTCTAAATCTTTCAAAATTTAGAATCGATGTTGTAAATATGAATCGGTATATTTAAGTAACAAAACCATTTATAAGTACTTTAGAATTAAAGGTAAAACTTTAACATATGAATGTTAATATACGTATGTATGTTATGATCACATTTGAGTTTCAAAAATGCCCTGTAAAAAAAGGCAAGACAAGTGTTTTTATTACCATTTTACAAATGAGGAAGTCGAAAATCAGAATTTACGTCACTTGCTTAAAGTTACACCACTAGTAAGTACTAGAGACCAGATTAGCAACCAGTTCTTCTGCTTCCAATTCAGTGCTCTTCCATCACACTATACTTACTGAGTAGCAGAAAGCTAAGAACAAGAGAAATGAGGACTGAATGTTTTGCTAGATATTATGTTTGATCTTCACCTCAAACAGGGAAAAAATGGTATAGGATAAAAGTGTAGATACTGCCAAATCTCAGGGATGTTAAAAATAAATGGATACCAGTTAGATATACTATGCCTTAGAGGTCTTCTTTCTTTTTGTTTTGAGTGTTTTCCTAAGGGGTTGCAACATTAGAAGTGAAATAGAAATAACATACACATGGAAGATTCAGATAGAATCCTTTCATAGCTTTTTTCTTCACCATTATCATTTATTTTCTCTGAGGTAATGTGCCTTTTGAAACACAGAATGAAGGAACAGACCACACTTCAGCAAAAGCTTGCCCATGAATATTATATTTCAGCCTTAATCAAGTTGGTGTGTTTAAAGAACAAAGCTTCCATTGTAATATAAAACCCGATGTAAACATCTCCTTGATATTTCTATCTACTTGCCAATAGAGAAGAAAAAGTACAAAATAATAATAAAACTTGTAATTAACTTCCATGCATAAGTGCATGTCATAGAGCAAAATCTCTGATATAGTTACATAAATATAAGTACTTCCAAAACAACTTATAGTATCAACATTCAAATTTTATTCAAAAACCCACTGTAGGTAGTTTTGATCCCAATAAGCCTGTAGAAAAGTAAAACCCTTTCCCCCTTCTTTAGATAAATTTTAAATTACTTCTGTTCATATATGGGACTGTCAGTTGTTTGGTTCTTAAGGAAGAATTGTAGGGAGAGAATTCCCTGTAAGAACTTCAATAAGCAACAAAAACTCCATCATTCTCTTTTGAGGGCCTGGGTCAGGAGCAGAAGGAAATTGGACACAAACTAGCTTTTGACCAAGTTCATATTCCTCAGTTTCCAGGTTGCACATTGCATGGAGTCTTTAAGGCCATTTGGCTGCATACTAGGGTGTTCTAGCACTTGCATATTCTGTTTTGGAAGAAATGGCCTACTTTGCCTAGTCATTCAATACTACAAAGGAAGAGGGTGACAGGACATTTTATGTAACTCCTGGATCATTCCAGTTCTCATCTAACGGCACGCATGCAAAGGAATATGTTAGAGTGATTGGGGACTAATTGCTAATTTTGTATCTTAAAGGACTAGTTCTTATCCTTTGTGAAGCTTTTATTTGAGGGAAAAAACTTTGGTCTCAGATCCATTTTTTACAATGTCAAGACAAAAATGTTCTTCACCTTTCAGTGAATGATCAAAAAACTACTTATAATTTAGTTAATAGTTGTGGACTGAATTTTTAAAACTTAAAAGATCCTCTAACGGTGTGGATTCATAAATGAGATACATGCAGTTAAGTACCTGTAAATTATTAATGGAAATACTCACTTTTTGTAGATAATTTGAGGTAATATTTGTTTGGGAAACTTTTTTCAATGATTTTCATTGGAAATGGGTTTAAATTATTCTCTACATGTTTCTTCTCCTTTTTCTGGCAAAGAGCCCTTTTTCTTGGTTACATAAGTCACACTGGACAAGGAATGCTTTCTAAATGTAGACAGTCTTCTCCTAAAGCTCCCCCCTGAAAAGAAATATAAGAGAGGGTCAAAGCAACAATTTGATGCAGCCAGAGACAAGGTTATGACCACTGACTTTTGCATTCTAAGAACAGAATCACAAGGTTTAGTTTCATTGTGTAAAAAATGAAGGTGGATGGTGCGTTGAATATGATATGGCATGAAGCTAATCAAAAAGGCAGCTGTCACAACTATGATCATTCCTACAGCTTTTTTGCGGCTTGATAGATTTTTCTTCAATGAATTTTTAAGTAAGGTTAAAATGATCATTGTGTAACAGACAATTATAATAACAAAAGGAATGATAAATCCAACAAACAATGACACATAATGCAAGACCAAAACATAATTTTTAGCTTGATTGTCCTGTGGAGGCTCAAAGCACTTGGTATTGTTTTTCTCATCTTTGTAAGTTTTGGACATAAGAAATGGAGAACTGGTCAAAATCACAAAAATCCAAATGCCAACACATACAAACCTGGCTTTTTTCTGTGTAACCAAATTAATGTTCTGGACTGGAAAAACAATTGCAATACACCGGAAAAAGCTCATCGCTGTCATAAAGAAGATACTACAATAGAGGTTGACATACAAGGCATAGGTGCTGAGACGGCACAAAAAGTCACCAAAAAGCCAAATTCCTTTGTGAACATAATAGACTACACGGAGAGGCAGTGTACACACACACAGTAGATCTGCTACTGCTAAATTAATCATGTATACTTGGAAAGCTGACTTCTTGTGATATGTTTTTATGAGGACATAGAGCACAAAGCTATTTCCAAAGAAGCCCACAACAGAGATCATGGAGTACAAAGTGGAATACACTTGATTGCGGAAGTCATCAATAGTGTCATTGCACATGTTGTTATTGGCAGAAGATGATGTCAGATTCCCGACTCCATCCATGTTTCTCTAGGACTGTCTCCTTGGTGCCTAAAAATATATATATATACAAATATATATATCTCCTTGTCAATTTTTATTAGACAATAAATTACAGGGCTTATTAAGATTTCATTTTATATTGTCATTATATATACTTTTTGACCATGGCAGGAAGCAGAGGTGGTGGAGCAATAAAGAGGGATTCAGCAGCACCTTGCTTCCAGGAGAAGGGTTTGGGTCCTATAGGCATCAAGAAAACTCTTTTTCCCTCCTTTTCCACCCAAGTTTGTTTAATGGACTTCCTTCTAATCTTCAAAACCTAGCCAGGATACCTCTGCTTTTCTTTTAAGTCATATTACTCTAGTGCTGGTCTGTAAATCTTCCTTTTTAATTGAGTTTTTCTATTAGATAAAATCTTTAATGATAGTCATTTTTCATAAATATAAATATCCATATATCCATCCTTTATCTATCTACAGCTATCTATCTATCATCATCTATCTATTGGAAGAGCATTGAATTTTCTTGGAGAATAAAATCTAGGTGAAAATACTTGGTTCCCAGAGGAGCCTGGGTGGCTCAGTGGGTTAAAGCCTCTGCCTTTGGCTCAGGTCATGATCCCAGGGTCCTGGGATTGAGCCCCGCATTGGGCTCTCTGCTCAGCAGGGAGCCTGCTTCCTCCTCTCTCTCTGCCTGCCTGTCTGCCTACTTGTGAGTTCTGTCTGTCAAATAAATAAATAAAATCTTAAAGAAAAAAAAGAAAATACTTGGTTTCTTCAAGAAAAGGGCTTCCTAGGTAACATCTTCTGGTTGATGCTCATTTAATTGTTTTAATGAGGGAAAAAAGTTCCAAAGAGGTAAAAAAAAATTAAAAAAAAATCTACACCATAAGTTAAGGCCCTGAGGAAAGATGTAACATAACTAGTTAAAATATACTTTCTGGGTAAGGATATTGTTGAAGCTGTTTATTCTTTCTCTCTTCCTAGACTCACTCTCAAAGCCATACTATTCAATGATGCATGGTCATTTCTTTCATACCAAAGAGGTTGTTACTTGGTCTAGGTTAGTTAAGCTATATCAAGACAGTCAATTAAGGCAGTAAACAAGCTCTGATCAGATAGATCTAGGGATGAGACAATGTGAAAATAATGATTTCTAGTGTTCCTCCAGATTCTTTAATTCTTTAAGAAAGTGGGAGCAACTCATCAATATAGAATATGGTGGATAACCTTTTTTTGTGGATAATCTTTGATTAAAGTCTGATTTTTTGGCCTTTTACACAGTTCTTTCTCCCTAGTAAAAGAAAGTTGGGGTTTGTAAGGTGGAAAGACTGCTTGAACATGCAAGAACTCCCAACAATGGAGGGGATTGATCTTGTCTCTGAATTAGAAATAATGAAACGAACAGCTATGGGAGTGGTTGTAGGTGGGATATAACTTCCAGATTTACTACTGCTCACAACTTAGCTAGTTGTTTCATTTTTTCTTTTAATTGAAAAATGTCATCATTTTTCACCAAGAACTGTTGGTATATGACAAAAAATTGAGGATGACTCATTCTGAGGGTGGATATCTAAGGTCAAAGAGATAGATGAGTTGACTATTCCCAACTTCTGCATTATTTCTCAGTTTGCTTTCCAGTTACCTGCGTCTGTCACCATTGGTTCCCTGAACTCAGGTGCAATTGTGGAAAAGAGGGAAACTGCCTAAACTTAAGTCTTTCTCTGTTAGCCCTGTTGCTAGGTTTTCCACAAATTGTGCAGTTATGATGAGGCACTAGATGGCGCTGTTGAGACTTTTTTGCTATACCCTTCGAGAACTACACTTCAAAGGTGTTAGATTAATTACCATCTGTCTTTCCTACCATTATCAATCCCCACTACATCTATCTAAAAGCTCTAGATAAATTGTCCATATACTGGGGCTTCTTCCAACTATATCATATTCTGTTCTAAAAACTTCAATGGTCCCTGAGGGCTTTCAGAATAAAATCCAAACTTCTTGGCATGGTATTTAAGGCTCTCTATAGTCTAGTTTCAACTAAATTTTCCTAGCTTCTCTCTCACTTTTCTTCTTTGTACACCCTATAATTCAATGAAACAACTATTTTACTATGGTAGGGACATGTGCTACATGTTTTCTCTCCTGACTGTCTTTTTTCCATGCCATTTCTTTTGCCTAAAATATTCTTTCCGCCATCTAGGTATATGCACAAACTCGAATTACACCCTTTTTGGGTGTAAAGACTTTAAGACTTCCCTCATTCTCCTTCCAAAGTAATTTCTATCATTTTCCTTTCTAGAGAACTCTAAATTTCTCTTTCAGATCAATGATTTGTGTATATATGTTATCTTCCCTTATAGACTATCTGGTTGATATATAAGAAGGCATGTCACACAAGGCTAAGACATATGTACTTTGACCATAAGTGTTCAACAAATGTTAATTGAGTGAATGAATAAATGAATGATGAACAAGTTTGTCATTTTAAATTATTATTTATCACTCAAAACCACTTACAGTTATCTTTGCATTCCAGTATCATTTAAAATCTTTCCAGCCTCAGAGCCTAAAGTTGCTTCTTAAGGTATTAAGGAAGGGACTAAATCGTAATGCTAACTATAAAATTGAAAAACATTCATATCTTGACACAGAATAATCATTTATTTGTTTTTGTGTTAAATATTATAAAGTAGACATTCCAGATCTTTGAATGGAAGGTGCCAAATAAAACTGATAAATTAATGGACAGCAGATGGTCATTAGTTCCATTAATAAATTTTCCAGTCCTTACAGACCAAAATAAACTTTCCTGGTAATGTTGGTATCTTAGGTTCAATTGTTTATTTATAACTAAGTCAAATCAATGACTTGTATTAGGTCATAAAAAGAAAATTGTAAAACTTTCAAACAAGTAATGACTCATAGAAGGATAGAGATCATGTAGTCTAAGCCACTCATTTCACAAATTATGGCTTTGCTTGTCTTAAACAGCATTTAATTTTTTATTTTATTTTATTTTTTTAATTTATTTTCAGCATAACAGTATTCATTGTTTTTTTCACCACACCCAGTGATCCATGTAATCTGTGCCCTCCCTAATACCCACCACCTAGTAACATTTAATTTATTTTTATAGAATTTACTGTGTCCCCAAATAATGAGACCCATACTATATGAATTCAGAGATACCTAATTCCTATCCCTGCCTTCAAGCAGCTCAAAGTCTTGGGGGGGGGTAGTGATAACTCAGAAGTATGGAAAACTTATAATATAGTATGGTAAGAACTATCTTAGAACAAAGAAAATGGGCTATTAATTGGTCAATATAAGCAAGCAATAAACACAAAATTAATTTTTTTGTGCAGATGACAAAGGAAGTTACTTTGTTAAGATAATTTGCAAGTTGAAGAAACAAGATTGATTTAGAAAGTGGAACCATACCTCTTTCTGACACTGTAGTGCCTTTCACGAATGTTCCTAGTTAGTGGTCAGTGCTTCTTATGATGTAATTTCAGATGAAGCCTAAAATGAAATCACGAGATTGAAAAGAAAGTCGGTGACCTTAGAAGGAGTCCAGAAGGGTCATGGGAACTTAGTGGCCTTAAGTACAGATCCAGAGTATGTCATGGGACATCACAGCTTTACTGACAGATTAAGGCCTAGTTATTTGATTCCTTCCATGCCTCCTTCTTTCTTCTACTATCATTTTTACATCCCCAGGGGATGGGGGTGGAACTTTGAGTAAGGACCAGGGCTGATCACAAATTTTTGTTGCTGTGTGCAGGAAGCTTCTGCATCTAAAGATGAACCCAGGATTATAAAAATACTCTCCTCTCTATGAAACCATGGTATTTCCCCTATTTTCTCCTCTAAAATGTTTGTTATTGAGTTCAAAGGGGAAATAATTTGGAAGTTCACATATAAGGATCTAGTTTTTTAGCAAAAAGCATTAGAACATTAAAAATATCAAATATATCTGTCTGGAATGGCTTATGGACAGTTTTTCTTGAAAGAATTATAGATTAGAAGACCTTGGGCCCTTCTGCCTAAAATCAAACAGTATCAGTTATTGTTTATATCATTAATTTGGCATATTTATATGCCTTCAGAAATCAACTGCTTTGTAGTTTGTATTGTTAAATTTTCATGAGTATATGCTTCTTCTCTTCAATTAAACTATATCAGAAAATCTAACCAAGTGTAACAAATCTCCAAGAAATAAACAAATAAGGGCTTTTGTGAAATGGTAGCAACCTGAACAACAGCCCCCCCCCACAATTTATATTTCCCTATGTCAATTTTCATCCCTGAATGCAGGCACCACATAGGCTGGCCACTTTTCATTGATCTGTGGCCTAAGTACCAAAAAATAAATACCTTTCAGTTTATCCTTAGCAAGTATCAACACACCAGACTTTTCTAACGGAACTCTGCTGAAAAAAAAAAAAAAGAAATCAAATGGAAAATAAAGGAAATTAAACATATAAAGCGGAGACAAGTTTTAAAAGTAGGAATATGAACCTACAGCTCTAATATTGCTGTTTGAATCCACTCTGTATTCAAATAACCATTTTTTTAGATCCTCTCCAATTTATTTTCCCTTTCTGAATTTCCCTTCTTCTCCCAATAAGGAATTGTTATAGGTAACTTACTACTAGCAGTCTGGGTAAAGTATGGGCTGCAGGTGAGGAACTAGTCAAACTGAGTTGGCTTTTTATTTTTTTACTCAGTCAATAAATTTTCTTTTTTGTTTAGCTTGCCCTAGATATCTGTAATCAATAAAGGTATACTGACTGAATATTGAATGAAAAAAAATCTGAGCCTAAAATTATATGATTTCACTCATCTATGGAGAAAATTAACTTTCCTCTGTCACAATTTTGTGTTTAGTCAAAGCTTATATTTTTTCCTAGTGTGGAAAGAGAAAGAAAGTTTGTGAGCTTCTAAGACCCATCTATGAGAAGTGTAGTTTTACCAGGCTAATGCAGTAGTTATCCATATCCACGGTAGTTGTTCAATTATAGTTTAGTTCACGGTACATGCACAAGAGATTACATGTCACATTGTCTGGGCAACAGTGTCTCTTCAAATTTGGGATTCTGACATATCTTCTATTATTATTATTATTTTCTTTTTTAGAAATTCTGAGATTTTTATATAGCAGGCACTCAATACTTTCACTCTTTGCCTTTTTTTTTTTTTCTAGTTTCCTCGAGGACTCTTGTCTCTGACAGTAGCTTCTGCTAAAATTGGATTCTACCATTCTTATCTGGGTGATTGGGTGGGTAGACATAAGACCAATTAAGTGAAAGTGTGGATATACAATTATTGATTTTAATTATTTAGTTTAGATTTTATTTAGATATTTTGTTTGGGTCACCTTAAATCCATGAGTGTGCGTGTGTGTGTGTGTGTGTGTGTGTGTGTATTCTTTCCTTCAGGCTTTAGCCTCCAATGAACCTATAACCTGGTCAAGCAAGCTCCAGTGAATGAGGGAAGTAAGAGATTCAGAAATAATCTGACAATACAAGGTCCCAATTCACATACCATACTCTTTATTGTTGCTGCACTGGAACTACCTATAAACAAGAATGACTTATACATTTTGTACTAAGTGTGGTCTGGGTAGAGCTGGGGATCTACCTACTTAGGCTGGTGTCTTCTATTAAGTGAAGGTAGTAGTAGTGCTTCTTCTTTTATTTGTGGTCAAACAAAAAGCCATTCCTCTTCCTTTCAATCCAATTTAGTATGTTTCTCCATTGATGTCCTGCAGTGTTTTGTTTGTACTTTTCTTGATAATTTTCATTTATTGTTTTGTGTCATAGTCATAATTCCCACCCCAATTCCACTAGACTTAAAGAACAATAACCAAGTCTTATTCTTTCTGTATTTCATGCTGTGCACAATTCAGTGTGTTTTAAATATCAGTTGATTTGAATTAATCAATTTTCTATAAACTTTTAGTGAGGTTTTACCAAAATCAGAGGGAATCCTTGCATGGAGAAAGACAATGAACATGGTGGAAAGTTTGTAGGACTGATAGGCCTAAGACCTGGATCATACCTCAGGCTATCGTGGATGATTAATTGTGCAATCTTGAGTAAATTACTTCCTCCCTACGATCTCTTCACTTATCTGCATTTCAATAGGTTTATATTATATATCTCTGAATTTCCTTTCAGTTTGCCATTCTAGAAATCTATGAAGGGTAGGGTATCATTTTCCTTGGTTTAAAGGAATTTTTTTTCCTTGTTTAATCTTAGGAACAAAAGGAACAAGTAAGATGAGAGATCTATGGCTTTAGTGAAGAGGAACATGGACAAAAGCCTGGTTTTTAAATAATATTTTCAATAATGCAAATAATGTTTGCAAATTTGATTTAAGACTAGTAGGTGTTCCCTGAGTTTTAAGCGAACATCTGAGAGAAATACCCCATTCCTCTTTGATTATATTAGCTGTTCTCAGGATACAAATTTGGCCAGGCCCTCTAAAGGCAACACAGAAGTTCGAGCTTTGACAGTGGTTTTTAAACTAAGTGTTAATCTTATGATGTAAAGTTGTCCCACTTTCTAGGACATTTTTCTCACTGGCCTTACCCCTTTTGTTATATAATAACAAGTTACAACATCTTTTGTTCTGGCAGTATTATCACCATTCTTTAGATCTTCTAACAGAGAAACTTCTAAAGTCATCTTTGTTGTTTCCTTTTTGTCATCTTTTCTATGAGATGCCCCTCATGCTTGATCATATGGTGTTAGGGTTGCAGGACCAACAATACATCCATCCGTATCTTGGCTAATACATGACATCTATCCTGCAAAGTATCTAACAAGCCTTAATTTCTTTTTTTTAATCTTTTTTTTAAAGATTTTTAAAAAAGATTTTATATATTTATTTGACAGACAGAGATCACAAGTAGGCAGAGAGAGAGAGAGAGAGAGAGGAGGAAGCAGGCTCCCTGCCGAGCAGAGAGACTGATGCAAGGCTCAATCCCAGGACCCTGAGATCATGACCTGAGCCGAAGGCAGAGGCTTCAACCCACTGAGGGCACTTGGGGCACCCAGGTGCCCCAAGCCTTAATTTCTTTTAAATGACTATCTGATACTACATTTTACTCTTTTTTTTCTTCATTCTCTTTCATTACTGGTACTATTTCTTCACTTCTGGCTCCTTATCTCATACATAGATGACATAATTACCTACTTTCTACATGCACCTTGTATTTTAGCCATGCTGAACTGTTTGTAATTCCTGGAGAGATTTCTAATACCCTATTAATTTCAGGCCTTTTTGCCTCAAAATCATCTTACACATTACTGCCACACTGGTCATTCTTTTTTTAAAAAAATTAAAATTATTTTTCACACCAGTCATTCTTTAACCTTCGGTTGCACTTGTTTTTTGGCTGCTCAAGAGCCTACAATGACTGTAATAAAATCCCAGCCTTATATTTCAGGCAAGCTCTTCCACAATCTGACCTTAGTCTCCTATCCAACCTTCTGTCTTACAGAGAAAGATAACAATGACAGAAGCCAAAGAAGTATTAGTAGTTGGTAAAAGAAAAATTCCACTAGTAAGTACTAAGGAGAATATAGGGCTCTCAGAAGGAGAGCCCTGAAATAATCTGTGGGGTCTTTTTGGATGTATAGTTTTTTCAAACTAAGATATGATGCAGAATGAAAGTGACAGCCTAATTATTGAAATAGTGACTCTTGGCCAGACTTGGGTCAGGGACAAGGTTATCCTGACATGCAAGTTTAAAATTCTGATTGTTTTGACAGGCATGTTCCTTGAGTGTAGTATAGGGAGCCACCAAATTAAGCCAATATCCCTGCTTTTCAGATCAGTGATTTTTTTCTCCCTGAGATTATGCCTTATAGTACCAAGGTTTAAGTTGTTTTTAATGTTATCCTGTCATCATTTCCACGTATCCATGGTTTTTACCCAACTCCTTCCCCCCAGGCCCACCTCCAGCCCTGCCCTACTTGAACCATATTTTGAGCAATGAAACATCTATTTTGACCTTGTTATTGATCCAATCTAAACAAATTATAAACTTTTTTTTTGCTTTTAAATAATATCTTTGGAGATAATAAATTATACTTGATATCTCTAATAATGCTAATCAGGGGAGATGCCAGGGCCAACTTTGATCAACAGAATGACAGGTAGGAGTTTGTTTGTGTTCTGGCCTTTGGACTCTAAAATGGTCTTATGAGATGACCTTACTTCTGAAATTTGGCTCCCAAAAGACTGTGAGAAAATTTTTAATAGCTGTATTAATCTAAATTTGGGGACTTTACACTATGATTGTATTTTATTGGACTAAAGCAAATTACAAATCTTCTTACTTGGGAAAAGGACTCACTTATTTGGGTTATTAAGTGCCCAAAAAACCAAAATAATCTGCATTAGGAGAGAGATATACATTCTATAAGGAACAGGAATCCTATAAGGAACAGGAATATAATGTGGAAATTTACACTGAGTCTATTATGTTTTCCAAAATATAGGAAGACAGTGAAATAATTCAAAATTAGAGGAAAAGGAACATGATTGATTTTAAGATAAGTTGGTTTTAAAAAATGTATGTTTTTGAGAAAGGTAGATGTAGGTTATGGTGTTGAGGGGTAGCAGAAAATTTCTTCAGTTTATATCATGGATAAGCAGGAAGACTACAGTTGTTTGAAATACCCCAAACTCCACAAGGAGGTTATAAACTCACTTTATTTTAAAGTTTAGAATTTGAGGGGTGCCTGGGTGGCTTAGTTGGTTAAGCATCTAGCTTCAGCTCAAGTCATGATCCCAGGGTCCTGGAATTGAGCCCCACCTTGGGCTCCTTGCTCAGTGGGGAGCCTGCTTTTCTATCCCCCTGCCTGCCACTCCCCCTGTTTGTGCTCCTTCTGTCTCTGTCAAATAAATATATAAAATCTAAAAAAAAAGTTTAGAATTTGAAGAAATGTCCAAATAGAAAATATTTAGGTTTAAAAACAATCTTAGGAAGAATGTGGCCATTGATTTTAAATGTTTCCAAAAGATGAAAGAGAATGAAATTCATAAAATGGTGATTGGATTTGGTAATTAGGAGGCCAGTGGTGACCTTAGAGAATATATTTACAATAGAATATTGAGTTTAGAAAAAATATACGAGGGTTAAAACTTTTAATTGGACTTTTTAGTCTCCATTTAGATAACCATTATCAATAAAAAGAGAAAAAGGATGAACGAAGATATATTAGTTTTCTATTGTTGTATAACAAATTATCATAAACTTAAAACAACATCAATTTATTTTCTCTTAGTTACCATGGTTTAGGAGTTCAGGTATGAATTATCTGGGTCTTCTGCTTAGGGTCTTACACAGCAGCAATGAAGTTGTCAGCCAGAACTCTGACCTCACTGGAGGCTAAGGATCCTTTTCCAAGATCACTGGTTGTTGGCAGAATTCATTCCTTGTTTTTGTATGATTAAGCCCTGTTTTCTTGCTGACTATTGGCCAGGAACCACTCTCAGCTCCTAGAGGTCACCCTCAGGCCCATGACACCTAACCCCCTTCTCTCACAACATGGTTATTTGATTTGCTTTTTCCAGGATATCAGGAGAGTGATCTCTCTGTTCAATTCTTTCTGAATTCTTTCTATTAACTTAAGGTCTTTTGTGGGAGGTGGGGGCTGGTCTTCTTTTAAAGGGCTCACCTGATTAAATAGTGCCACCCAGGATAACCTTCTTGTTTAGTTAACTGAAAGCCAACTGATTGGTACTCTAACATAGGAATGAAATTCCCTCATATTTGTAGTCCCATCCACACTCAAGAGGAGTTGATTTTATAGGGCTTGTTCACGAGGGAGAAAGAATCCTGGAGCCATCTTTAAATTCCACCTTCCAAAGAAGAAATGTCTAAGAGGGATTTTCTAGGGAGGAACGTGTTGTCCAGAGGCAAACTAGAAAAATCTGCAAAAGAGTAGCAGCAATAGAAGTGTGGGTTTATACATAGAAATGCAAGGATAATTGGTTAAAGTTCTTCAAGTGGGTGTTCATTTCTTCTCAGACACTTTTTTTTTCCTGGTAAGGTGGGAGTGAAACAGTTGTAGTCTGCATATAAATGCTCTAACAGAAAAAGATGATCAGAAATCTTTGCCTAGAGTCCAGGTGAAGTCTCCTGGTTAACTTAGAGGAAAAGCTGGGAATGAAACTGAAAGGTTCCAGATAAAGGCAAGATTTTTCAGTACGGAAAGAAGCTCTTTTAAAAAGGCACAAAATGCCGTTAAAGAAACTCAATGGGGAAATAGATCATCCAGTTGTTCAATATTGGGTAGCCTTTAGTGTGGAGGAACAGACTATGCCTTACTTCCATAAATGTTACAGAATAGTAATGCAGTTACATTTTCCTCAGGAATGTATACATTTTTGAGACTTTGGCTAGTACATCCCTAGGTATCTACTCTTAGTGAATAGAGTGAAATGGAAATGGTCTATGACTATGCAATGGCAGATGAAAACTTAACCAAATTTAATTTAATTGAGCAAAACTCTTCTGTTTTAATTATTTGATTAATGGCTTATTGTTTGTCATGAATAGAATAAAATGAAATGTCTATTGAGTCCTGTCTAAATTACCTCAAACTATTAAATATTCAGCTAAACTTACTGAGGTTGAACAGAAATTTTTTAAGGATAAGGTTGGAAACAGAATCTCTAAGTTTAACTTCTGTATTTCTATATCTATAAAGATTGGTAAAAATACAAGATCAATTTGTAATAAATACTAAATGAGGAGCAGAAAGGTAGCAGCTGAGTAGGAGGGCCCTAGGTTTGCCTCGTCCCACAAACACAACTAGATAGCTCTCAAATCATCCTAAATACTCCAGAAATTGACTTGAAGGTAGACAGAAAAAACCCAGAAAGAGGGAGAGGAAACATCATATTGAAGAAGGCAGGAAGTGCTGAGAGGTGGTTTAAGGAAGAAATAGACTGTGGGTGTTGTGGAGGAGAAGGGCCCATGGTCCTTGGAGAAGGACAAGAAAGAGATGAACACACAAGGAAATGTGCAAGAAAAAATTTCCCCCAACGCCATTGGTGTGGAAAACAAGAGGGGCTGAATTTCATGAGTTCTTACAACCAGTAGGGCTTAAAGCCTAGAATTTAAATGGTCAGCATGCTTGGCCAAGATAGAGCCCTGAAAGCACTTCACTGCTCCTGCAGAGAAGACAGGCAAACAACTGGCAGACAGGGTGGAAACAGCAATCTAAAGAGCGCAAAGAGCACTTGGGGCACACAGTGGAGAGATTATTTT
This sequence comes from Martes martes, assembly GCF_963455335.1. Lineage (NCBI taxonomy): Eukaryota > Metazoa > Chordata > Mammalia > Carnivora > Mustelidae > Martes > Martes martes. The sequence goes on from NC_137897.1 coordinate 61,145,553, forward strand.
TTTTTCTCAGAGCACCTCATTGAGATGCAGCATTCATGGAGACACCTCTCAGGGAAAAAGTTGCTGGCTGGCAACATTTCCCTCCCCTACCCCTCTGCATAAACACAGAGCCACCTACAGGAAATAGCACAGCACTGACACTGGCTGCCTAAATTGCTTACTCTAAGCCCCACTCCCCTGTGCTCTCGTGGAACTGCCCTTCTTGGTCACAGTTTCCTCAGTCCCAGTGTGACAGGTACCTCCACCAGAAGACTAGCACAAATCCCTCCCCACACCATTTTACAGACCAGAGAATTTTGCAAGGCTTCAGTTCCAGTAGAGGTGGTGACAAGTCTCATTTCATAAGCAGACAAGAGCACACTTAGCTAAAATTTTCCACAAAGGCCAGGGACCAAACACTGCCCACAGCAGTCAAGAAAAACCTCTGCAGATGACAGGCTTGGAGGATAGAGAAGCTGGAACAGAAGAGCAGAGAACACACAACACACACTGGAGGTACTTCCTGAAGCACCAGGCCCTGGGCACTACATGATCTTTTCTTCATAAGGCCATTACTTTCAGGAGCAGGAGATATAACTGTTTTTTCTAACATAGAGAAGAAAGCAGAGACTGAGACAAAATGTGAAGACAGAGGAATTTATCCCAAAAGACAGAACAAGATAAGGCCACTGCCAGAGACCTAAGTGAAACAAATATAACAAAATGTCTGATGGAGAACTTAGACAATGATCATAAGGTTACCCACTGGGCTTGAGGAAAGAATACATAAGGGAGACCTTTACCATAGAGATAAAAGAGTCCAAAAAGAATCAAAGAGATGAAGAATGTAACAAATGAGATTAAAAACAAGTTTCATGGAATGAACAGCAGGCTAGAATAGGCAGAGAAACAAATTAATGACCCAGACAAAGTAATGGAAAGCAATGGAACTGAACAAAAAGGAGAAAGAAGAATTATGCAAAATGAAAATAAGCTTAGGGAACTCAATTACTCCATCAAATGTAATAACATTTGTATTATAGGAGTCCCATAAGAAGAAAGGGAAAAGGGGGCAGAACATTTATTTGAAGAAATAACAACTGAAAAACTTTTCTAATCTGGGGAAGGAAAGGACATCCAGGTCAAGAGACACAGAGAACTCCCATCAGAATCAACAAAGGTAACACCAAGACATATTGAAATTAATTTGAAAAGTGATAAAGAAAAAAATCTTAAAAGTAGCAGGACAGAAGAATTCCTTAACTTATAAGGAAAGACCCATAAAGCTAGCTGGAGATCTATTAACAGAAACTTGGCAAGCCAGAAGGCAGTGGCATGATATATTCAAAGTGCTGAATGGGAAAAATCTGAAGCCAACCATCTTTTACCCAGAAAGACTATCATTCAGAATCAAAGGAGAGATAGAGTTTCCCAGACAAACAAAACCTAAAGAAGTTTGTGACCACTAAACCAGCTCAGCAAGAAATATTAAAGGGGGCTCTTTAGTGGAAAGGAGAGACCAAAAGTGACAACATAAAGGCAGGAAACACAAGAGCAGTAAAAATAAGTGTGTCTCTGTAAAAATTAGTCATGGGACTCACACACACAAAAAAGGATATAGAATATAATAACATACACCAAAAATGTGACGAGTAAAAGAAAAAGTAATGGGTTCAAATGTGAATGATCATCAACTTAATATGGACTGCTATGTACAGAAGAGGTTATATACATGTATAATGGTAACCATATATAAAAAACCACTAATAGATATGCAAAGAATAAAGAGAAAGAAATCCAAATATATCACTAAATAAAACCAGGAAATATGAAAGAAAGACAAGAAATGAACAGAGAAAATCTCTAGAAAAGAAAACACAAAAAAGTAATAAAATGGCAACAGATACCTATCTATCAACAATTACTTTGATGTAAATGGATTAACATGCCAGTCAAAAAACATAGGGTGTCAGAATGGACAAAAAAACAAAACCCAAGTATATGCTGCCAACAAAAGACTCATTTTAATTAATTAGTTAATTAATTAAGTATGTTATATTAGTCACCATACAGTACATCATTAGTTTTTGATGTAGTGTTCCATGATTGATTGTTTGCATAAAACACCCAGTGCTCCATGCAATATGTGCCCTCCTTAATACCCATCACCAGGCTCACCCATTCTCCCACCCCCCCCCCTCTAAAACCCTCAGGTAGTTTCTCAGAGTCCATAGTCTCTCATGGTTTGTCTCCCCCTCTGATTTCCCCCCCTTCATTTCCCCCTTCCTTCTCCTAATGTCCTCTGTGCTATTCCTTATGTTCCACAAATAAGTGAAACCATATGATAATTGACTTTCTCAGTTTGACTTATTTCACTCAACATAATCTCCTCCAGTCCCGTCCATGTTGCTGCAAAAGTTGGGTATTCATCCTTTCTGATGGGTGAGTAATATTCCATTGTGTATATGGACCACATCATCTCTATCCATTCATCTGTTGAAGGCATCTTGACTCTTTCCACAGTTTGGCTATTGTGGGCATTGCTGCTATGAACATTGGGGTGCATATGGCCCTTCTTTCCACTACATCTGTATCTTTGGGGGTAAATACCCAGTCGTGCAATTGTTGGGATACAGGGTAGCTCTATTTTTAATTTTCTGAGGAACCTCCACACTATTTTCCAAAGTGGCTGTACCAATTTGCATTTCCACCAACAGTGTAAGAGGGTTCCCCTTTCTCCACAATCTCTCCAACAGTTGTTTCTTGCCTTGTCGATTTTTGCCATTCTAACTGGTGTAAGGTTGTAATCTCAATGTGGTTTTGATTTGAATTTCCTTGATGACTAATAATGATGAACATTTTTTTCATGTGTCTGTTAGCCTTTTGTATGTTTTCTTTGGAGAAGTGTCTATTCATGTCTTCGCCCATTTTTTTTTTTTTGACTTGATTATTTGGTTTTTGGGTGTTGAGCTTGAGAAGTTCTTTGTAGATCTTGGACATGAACCCTTTGTCTATAGTGTCATTTGCAAATATCTTATCCCATTCTGTAGGTTTCCTTTTTGTTTTGTTGACTGTTTCCTTTGCTGTGCAGAAGGTTTTTATCTTGATGAAGTCCCAAAAGTTCATTTTTGCTTCTGTTTCCCTTACCTTTAGAGATGTGTCTTACAAAAGACTCCATTTTAGACCTAAAGACACTTTCAGATTAAAAGTGAGGGAATGGAGAAATTATCATGCAAATGGATGTGGAAAGAAAGCAGGAATAGCAATACTTATATCAAACAAAATGGGCTTCAAAACAAAGACTTTAACAAGACAAAAAAATGACGGGCACCATGTAATAATCAAGGGGACAATCCAAATAGAAGATAAAACATTTAAAACTAATTAAATGTCCATAGGAACACTGGATCATATAAAATAATTAATAACAAACATAAAGGAACTCATTGGTAATAACATAATAATAGTATGGACTCTAACATCCTACTTACATCAATGGGCAGGTCATCTAAGCATAAAATCAACAAGAAAACAATGGTTTTAAATGACACATTGGACCTGATGGACTTAATAGCTATATTCAGAACATTCTATCCTAAAAGTGCAGAATACACATTCTTTTCAAGTACACACAGAACATTCACCATAATACATCATGTATTAGCCCAAAACACAAGTCTCAACAAATTCAAAAATATCAAGTGTATACCATACATTTCTTCTGACAAGAATGCTATGAAACTAGAAGTCAACCACAAGGAAAAGTTGGAAAGACCACAAATACATGTAGGTTGAACAACATGCTACAAACAAAGAATGGATCAACCAGGAAATCAAAGAAGAAATTGAAAGTACACAGAAACAAATGAAAATGAAAGCACAATGATCCAAAACTTTTTGGATGCAGCAAAAGCAGTTCTAAGCAGGAAGTTTGTAGCAATACAGACCTACCTAGAAACAAGAAAAATCTCACATAAATAACCTAACCTTACACCTAAAGGAGCTAGAAAAAGAAAAACACACAAAGCCTAAAACCAGAAGAGGGAAGGAAATAATAAAGACTAGAGAGGAAATACATGATATGGAAACTAAAGGAACAGTAGAACAGACCAATGAAACTAGGAGCTTGTTCTTTGAAACAATTTATAACATTGATAAAAATTTACTCAGACTTATCAAGAAAAAAAGAGAAAGGACTCAAATAAAATCAGAATGGGAGGATAAGTAACAACCAACACCAAAGAAATACAATCAGAACATTATGAAAACTATATGCCAACAAATGGCATAACCTGGAAGAAGTGAATAAATTCCTAGAAACATAAAAACCACCAAAACTGAAAAAGGAAAAATGGAAAAACTTAGATATAGAAAGTCAGCATAGAAATTGAACTCCCAAGAAACAAACTCCAGGAGCAGATGGCTTCACAGGTTAATTCTACCAAATATATAAAGAAGAGTGAATATCTATTCTTCTCAAACTATTCTCAAAAAATGGGGAATAAAGGAAAACTTCCAAATTCACTCTATGAGGCCAACATTACCCTGATACCAAAACCAGATAAAGACACAACTAAAAAGAGAACTAAATGATGAGAACTAAATGAACTAAACGAAGCAAACTAAAATAAACACGGACACAAAAATCCTCAATAAAATACTAGCAAACTAAATCCAACAATGTATTAAAAAAATCGTTCACCGTGATCAAGTGGGATTTATTCTATGTTGTAAGGATGGTTTAATATTTGTGTATCTATCAACATGATACATCACATTAAGAACATATCTCAGCATAATAAAGACCATGTATGAAAACTCTTCACCTAATATCATCCTCAATGGGAGAACAACTGAGAGTTTTTCTGCTAAGGTCAGGAACAAGAAAGATATGCCCCTTCTTACTATTTTAATTCAACATAGTAATGGAAGTCCTAGCTATAACAATAAGAAAACAAAAAGAAATAAAAGATATTGTAATTGGCAAGGAAGAAGTAAAACTTTCACTATTTGCAGAAGACATGATATTCCATGTGGAAAACTTGACTCAACAAATAACTGCTAGATCTCATAAGTGAATTCAGTAAAGTCACAGGATACAAAATCAACATACAGAAGTCTGTTTCATTTCTATACAGCAATAATGAAGCAGCTAAAAGAGAAATTAAGGAACCAATTTCATTTACGATTGCAGCAAAACTATAAGACACCTAAGAATAAGCCTAACCAAAGGAGTAAAAAATCTGTACTCTGAAAACTGCAAAACACTGATGAAAGAAATTGAAGATGACACAAAGAAATGGAAGACATTTCATGCTCATGGGTTGGAAAAAAATACTGTTAAAATGTCCATATTACTCGAAGCAATCTACACATTTAATGTAATCCCTATCAAAATACCAACAGCATTTCTAGGGTGCTTGGGAGGCTCAGTTAGTTAAGCTTCTGACTCTTGATTTAGGTTCTGGTCATGATTTCAGGGTTGTGGGATTGAGCCTGGCATTAGGCTCCACACTCAGTGGAGAGTCTCCTTGAGATTCACTCTCTCCTTCTACCTACCCCCCACCACTGCTCATGCTCTCTCTTTCTAAAATAAATAAATAAATCTTTAAAAAATACCAGTAGCATTTTTTACAAACTAGAACAAACCCACAATTTGTGTGGAAACCCCAAATAGCTAGAGTAACCTTGAAAAAGAAAAGCAAAACCAGAGGCATGACAATTCCAGACTTAAAGTTATATTACAAAGCTATAGCGATCAAAATAGTATGGTACTGACACAAAATTAAACAAATAGGTCAATAGAATAGAATGGAAAACCCAAAAGTAAACCCACAATTATATGGTCAATTAAAGCAGCAAAGAATTTCCAATGGAGAAAAGACAGTCTCTTCAACAAATGGTGTTGAGAAAAATGGATAGGAACATGCAAAAGAATGCAACTGAACTTCTTTATTACACCATACACACAAATAAATTCAAAATGGATGAAAGACCTGTGAGATCTCAAACCATAAAAATCTTAGAAGAGAGTAGAGCATTAACTTCTTTCACATTTGCCATAGTATCTTCTTTCTAGATATGTCTTCTCAGACAAGGAAAATAAAGTCACAAATAAATTATTGGGGCTACATCAAAATAAAAATCTTCCATATAGCAAAGGAAATAATCAACAAAATTAAAAGGCAGTGTGTGGGAGAAGATATTTGCAAATGACATATCTGATAATAAAACTCAATACCTCCAAAATGAATAATCCAATTAACAAGTGGGCAGAAGATATGAATAGACACTTTTCCAAAGAAGTCATACACATGGTGAACAGGTACATGAAAAGATGCTCAGCATCACTTATCAACAGGGAAATGCAAATCAAAATTACATTACAATGAGATATCACTTCACACCTATCCGAATGGCTAAAATTAAGAACTCAAGAAATAACAGATGTTGGTGAAGATGTAGAGAATGGGGAACACTTTTGCCCTGTCACTGGGAATGCAAACTGTTTCAGCCACTGTGGAAAACAGTGAGGAGGTCCCTCAAAAAGTAAAAAATAGAAATACTCTATGATTTCATAATCTCACTAAAAGGTATTTGCCCAAAGGATGCAAAAACACTAATTCAAAGGGAAACATGCACCTTGATGTTTATAGCAGCATTATCTACAATAGCCAAATTATGTAAACAAAAAAATTTATGGGAACAGCCCCCAAATTCATGATCAAAGAATGGATATATAGTCAATGAAATATTATTCAGTCATAAAAAAATGAAATCTTGCCATTTGAAAGTACATGTCGGAGTTAGAGAGTATTATGCTAAGTGAAATAAGCCAGTCAGAGAAAAACAAATACCATAATATTTCACTCATATGTGGAATTTAAGAAACAAAACAAATGAACAAAGGGAAAAAAGTGAGAGGCAAACCAAGAAACAGACTCTTAACTATAGAGAACAAACTAATGGTTACCAGAGGGGAGTTGGGTGGGGGGAATGCGTTAAATATGTGGGGGAGATTAAAGAATGCATTTGTGATGTCACGAGGAGATGTGTGGAGGTGTTGAATCACTGTATTGTACACTTGAAACTAATGTTACAGTGTATGTTAACTGACTAGAATGTAAATAAAAACTTAAAAAATTAAATAAGAAAAAATATTAAGTACTAGAAGTATTAAGAGGAAATTAAGCTGATTTTGTAAAGAGAAAGGCTGATTTAAAACTTAAATTCTATCCTTTGTAACACTCAATAATAAAGCAGAGAAATGTGGTATAACTCAACAACTTACTACTTTATGCCTAATATTATATTCAATTTATTAAGAATATATTCTAAACCTCTATTATTTCTATTTATGTACTTGGCTCAGCTCTTCTCACCCGAAGGTTTTAGGGCAGGTATCATGAATTTCTCATCTTCGTTTTCTCAACAAGCTTAGTTCAGAGTTTGGACATGGTAAGCCCTCAGAGGTGTTAATGATTAGTATTGAATTGGCAGGAATATGTTTGAGAATGTTAATTGATCTGTGTTGGTCTGAGACTAATAGAAGCCATATTTTACAGGTTTGGCCTTGGCCTACCACTGTTACAGATATCCTCAATAATAGGCAAGGAAACAGAATTTTTTTTTAAAGATTTTATTTATTTATTTGACAGACAGAGATCACAAGTAGGCAGAGAGGCAGGCAGAGAGAGAGGAGGAAGCAGGCTCCCCAATGAGCAGAGAGCCCGACGCAGGGCTCGATCCCAGGACCCTGGGACCATGACCTGGGCTGAAGGCAAAGGCAGAATTATTATTTTGTGCAGATGTTCCCAATGTACAGGTAGAGGTTAGAATTCTAAATTACTTTGAAAAATTAAATGTGTTAGAAAATGTTACTAAGGTGAATGCCTAATAAGCCTGTGTAGTTCCTTCCTTCCTTCCTTCCTTCATCTTTCTTTCTTTCTCTTTCTTTCTTTCTTTCTTGTTTCTTTCTTTCTTTCTTTCTTTCTTTCTTTCTTTCTTTCTTTCTTTCTTTCTTTCTTTCTCTTCCTTCCTTCCTTCCTTCTTTCCTTCCTTCCCTCCCTCTCTCTCTCTCTGTCTCTCTTTCTCTTTCTTTCTTTCTTTCTTTCTTTCTTCTTTCTTTCTTTCTCTTCCTTCCTTCCTTCCTTTCAAGTTTTTAAAAAAAAAATCAGGTTAGTTAACATATAGTGTAATATTAATTTCAGAAGTAAAGTAGAATTTAGTGATTCATCACTTACATATAACATCCAATTCTCATCACAAGTATCCTCCTTAATACCCACCACCCATTTAACCCATATCACCGTGCCTACCTCCCCTCCAGCAACCCTCAATTTGTTCTCTATAGTTAAGAATCTGTTTTATGGTTTGTCTCTCTCTTATTTTTTTCTATGTTCATCTGTTTCATTTCTTAAATTCCACATATGAGTGAAATCATATGGCATTTGTCTTATTTTGCTTAGCATATTTCATTTAGCTTATTACATGCTTCACTTAGCATAATACAGTCTCTAGCTCCATCCATGATGTTTCAAATAGCAAAATTTTATTCTTTTTTATGGCTGAGTAATATATTCCATATATATATGCCAAGACTTTTTTATCCATTCATCTGTTGTTGGACCCTTGGGCTCTTTCCATAATTTGGCTATTGTTGAAAATGCTGCTATAAACAGTGGGGTCCTTTTGAATCAGTATTTTGTATCCTTTGGTTACATGCCAAGTAGTGCAATTGCTGGATCATAGGGTATTCTTGTTTTAACTTTATGAAGAAACTCCACACAATTCTTCACACTGGCTGAACCACTTTGCATTCCCAAAAAGAGTGTAGGAGGGTTCACCTCCCTCTGCATCCTCACTAACATCTGTTGTTTCTTGTGTTCTTGATTTTAGCCATTCTGACAGGTGTTAGGTGATACCTCATTGTAGTTTTGATTTGTACTTCCCTGATGATGAGTGATGAGCATCTTTTCATGTGTCTGATGGCCATTATGTCTTCTTCAGAAAAATGTCTATTCATGTCTTCTGCCCATTTCTTAACTGGATTATTTGTTTTTGGGTGTTTGATAAGAACCTTATAGATTTTGGATACTAACCTTTTATCAGATATGTCATTTGCAAATATCTCCTCCCATTCCAAAGGTTACCTTTTTTGTTCATGGTTCCCTTCACTGTGCAGAAGCATTTTATCTTGATGAAGTCTGAATAGTTTATTTTTGCCTTTGTTTCCCTTACTTCAGGAGAAAGATCTAGGAAAAATTTGCTACAGCTGAAGACAAAGAGGTTACTGCCTGTGTTCTCTAGGATTTTGATGGTATCCTATCTTACATTTGGGTCTTTTATCCATTTTGTGTTTCTGTGTATGGTGTAAGAAAGTGGTCTAGTTTCATTCTTTTGCATGTTGTTGTCCTTTTCCCCCAACACCACTTGTTGAAGAGACAGTTTTTTTTTTCCCCCGCCATTGGACATTTTTTTCTACTTTGTCAAAGATTACTTTACCATAGAGTTGAAGGTCCATTTCTGGGTTCTTTATTCTGTTCCATTGATCTATGTGTCTGTTTTTGTGCCAGTACCATACTGTCTTGATGACAGCAGCTTTGTAATATAATGTGAAATCCAGAATTATCATACCTCCAGCTTTACTTTTCTTTTTCAAGATTGCTTTGGCTATTCAGAGTCTTTTGTGGTGCCATACAAATTTTAGGATTGTTCTAGCTCTGAGAAAAATGATGGTGGTATTTTGATAGAGATTCCATTAAATGTGTAGATTGCTTTGAATTGTGTAGACATTTGTACAATATTTGTTGTTCTAATCCATGAGAATGGAATGTTTTCCCATTTCTTTGTGTTATGAAGGAAATTGAAGATAAAAACACAAAAAAATGGAAATTCTTTCATAGTGCTCTAAAGCTTTCAGTACAGGTCTTTTACCTCCTTTGTTAGATTTAATCCTAGATATCTCTTGGTTTTTGTTGCAATTGTAAATGGGATCAATTCATCAATTCTTTGATTTCTCTTTCTACTGCTTCATTTTTGCTATGTAGAAATGCAACTGTTTTCCATATGTTGATTTTGTATCCTATGACTTTGCTGAATTTGCATATCAGTTCTAATATTTTTTTGGTGGAGTCTTTCAGGTTTCCTATGCTGAGAATCATGTTGTCTGAAAATAGTGAATGTTTGACTTCTTCCTTGCCAATTTGGATGCCTTTTATTTCTTTTTTGTTTTGTTGTCTGATTGCTGAGGTTAGGCCTCCCAGTGGTATGTCAACTAATAAAGGTGAGAGTGGACCTCCTTGTCTTGTTTCTCACCACAGTGTAAAAACTCTCAGTTTTTCCCCATTAAGGATGATATTAACTGTGGGTCTTTCATCTGTGGTCTTTATGATGTTGACATATGTTCCCTCCATCTCTACTTTATTGAGGAAGTTTATCAAGAATAAATGCTGGGGGCGCCTGTGTGGCTCAGTGGGTTAAAGCCTCTGCCTTCAGCTCAGGTCATGATTTCAGGGTCCTGGGATCGAGCCCCGCATTGGGCTCCCTGCTCCGCGGGGAGCCTGTCCCCCCTCCACCTGCCTCTCTGCCTACTTGTGATCTCTGTCAAATAAATAAATAAAATTTTTAAAAAAAGAATAAATGATGTACTTTGTTTAATGCTTTTTCTGTGTCTATTGAGAGGATCATATGTTTCTCATCCTTTCTTTTACTAATGTGGTATATCTCTTTGATTGATTTGTGAATATTGAACCATGCTTGGAGCCCAGGAATAAAACCCACTTGATTGTGGTGAATAATTCTTTTTTTTGAATAATTCTTTTAATGTACTGTTGGATTCAATTTGCTAGTATTTTGTTGAGAATTTTTGCATCCATGTTCACCAGGGATGCTGGTCTGTAATTCTCATTTTAGTGGGGTCTTTGGTTTTGTAATCAAGGTAATGCTGACCTCATAGAAGGAGATTGGAAATTTTTCTTCCATTACTATTTTTTGGAAGTATTTGAGAAGAATAAGTATTAACTCTTCTTTAAATGTACGGTAGGATTCCCTTGGGAAACCATCTGGCTCTGCACTTTTGTTTTTTGGGAGATTTTTAAATTACTGATTCAATTTCTTTGGTGATTATCAGTATGCTGATAATATTCTCTTATAATTGTCTGTATTTCCGTGGTGTTGGTTGTGGTCTCTCTTCTCTTATTCATTATTTTATTTATTTGGGTCCTTTCTCTTTTTTCTTTTTGATAAACCTGGCTAGAGGTTTGTCAGTTTTATTAATCCTTAAGAAGAACCACCAGCTCCTGGTTTCATTGTTGTGTTCTACTCTTTTTGTTGTTTCTATATAATTTATTTCTGCTCTAATCTTTGTTATTTCACTTCTGCTGGTTTTAGGCTCCTTTAAAAATTCTTTTTATTTTTTTTATTCTTTTCCCAGCTCCTTCAGGTGTATGCTTAGGTTGTGTATTTGATATTTTTCTTGTTTCTTGAGGTAGGTCTGTATAGCTATATATTTCCCTCTGACTGCTTTTGCTGCATTTCAAAGGTTTTGTACCATCGTGTTTTCATTTTCATTTTTTCCACATACTTTTTATTTGTTATTTACTATTCTAGTTGACCCATTCATTCTTCAGTAGGATGTTCCTCAGTCTCCATGTATCTGTGGTCTTTCCAAATATTTCTTGTGGTTGACTTCAAGTTTCATAGCATTGTGGTTGGAAAATATGCATTGTATAAATCTCCATCTTTTTTACTTGTTGGAGCCTGATTTGTGACCCAGTATGTGGTCTCTTCTGAAGAATGTCCCATGTGCACTTGAAAAGAATGTGTTCTGCTACTTTAGGATGAAATGTTCTGAGTGTATCTGTTAAGTCCACCTGGTCCAGTGTGTCACTCAAAGCCATTGTTTCCTTGTTGATTTTCTGCTAGATATTCTGTATTGCTGTAAGTGGAGTGTTCAAGTCCTGTACTCTAACTGTATTATTATCAATGAGTTCCTTTATGTTTATTATTAATTATTTTACATATTTGGGTTCTCCCAACTTCAGGGCATAGATATTTACAATTATAAGATTTTGTTGGATAGACCCCTTTATTTTATTACAGTGCCTTCTTCATCTCTTGTTACAGTCTTTGGTTAAAATGTATTTTGTCATAAGTATTGCTACTCTGGTTTTCTTTTGATGTCCATTTGCAAGATAAATGTTTCTCCATCCTCTTTCTTTCAATCTGCAAGTGTCTGTAGGTCTAAAATGAGTCTCTTGTAGGCAGAATATAAATGGGTCTTGATTTTTTTTTTATTCCATCTTTACACTCTATGTCTTTTTTCTTTTGATTGGAATATATAGTCCATTTCATTCAGAGTGATTACTGATAGATATGAATTTAGTGCCATTTTATTACTTGTTTTGCTGTTGTTTCTGGAGATTTTCTCTTTTCCTTAGAGTCCTTTTTGCTTTTGGTTTTTCTTTCCCATTCAAAGAATCCCCTTTAGTGTTTCTTGTAGGGCTGGGATAGTTTTTGTTGTTGTTGCTGTTGTTGCTTTTTGTTTTTTGTCTGGGAAACTATCTTCCTTGTATTCTGCTTGACAGAATGTATGATTAAGATGGTGTTAGTTAGAGTTACTTCCTCACACTCCTTTCCTTTGCTCAGGCCATTTTGTCATCTGATATGCTCTTTTTCCTCATTGCTATCAGATGTAATTTTAGCCATCTTTAAGACCATCTCTTACATCATCTCTCCCTTAAAATTTCCTGATCCTCTGTACTACTGTGATATGTTGGTCATATTAAAAAGGATATATAAGCCGCTTACTATATGTCAGTTCTGTGCTAGACCTTTGGAAAATAAGATACAAACCCTGTCCATTAAAAGTTTACACTCCACTAGAGGGAGACACAGATGTGTTAACAATTTAATTCACTGCACCAGTACAGCTGCACTAATAGAAGTTTATAAGGGACATAGAATGGGAATATAAATGGTGCATGCATGTTAGTAAAGGTTTCGTAAAATATAGAAGAGTATGGCAGGTAGGAAAAACCTTTTTCAGCAGGGGAAGAAAGAATAAGCAAAGGGTTGGAGATGAGAAATAGACTGACATGTGTAAGGAAAAGTAAACGTGTGATAGGGATGAAATGTAAGATAAAAGTGTATGCAGGTGTGCATGTTTGGGTGTACGTATCTGTCTGTTATTGGACTATGGGGTTTAAAAGTAAGAAAACAAGTTGGAGAGAAATACAGGAACTAGGTCATTAAAAATCTTGTATACTATTCTGGAGAATTCAAGTTTATCCTCTAGGGAGTAGGGAGCTATTAGAAGGTGCAGAGTGAGAAAAAATACTGACAATACTGACATGTAAATGAAAGAGGAAGTGGAGCAGAAAAGATAGAGGTTGATCATCCCAAGACGTTTAATTTTCTTGGTAAAATAAAAAAATAATAATGTTGTCTGGTGAGAAATAGAGGGCTTCACTCAGGGTGAAGGTTTGAATGGAAGCTCTGGGAAAAGGGACAGAAATATGACCAAGAAGAGACTGAAGGCCCAAGAGAAATTGGAGAGTGTGAGTTTTTAATGGACCCAGTCTGCACAATTGTGTGATTTATTCCAGCCTGGGATTTATTAACAGCCTGGATTTAGGAGAGAAAAAGATTATAAATGCTTACATTGATACAAGATTGGTAGTAATAGGGCAAATTTATGGAAGGACAATAAGGTAAGGAAGTTAAAAGATGATGCTACTAAAAGAGTGGTTAACAGTGAAACTGTGAAGAAGTTTTAACAGATTGGGAGAAAAGGGAGTGAACAAGGGACTAGAATATTTACTGAAATTTAAGAAGTGGTGTAGTGGTGGGGCATCTGGGTGGCTCAGTCATTAAGCATCTGCCTTTGGTGAGGTCATGATTCCAGGCTCCCGAGTTTGAGCTCCACATTTGGTGGGCTCCTTACTCAGCAGGAAGCCTGCTTCTCCCTCTCCCACTCCCCTTGGTTGTGTTCCCTCTCTTGCTGTGTCTCTCTCTCTCTGTCAAATAAATAAATAAAATATTAAAAAAAAGAAGTGGTGTAGTGGCAATAAGGGTGTGATAGAACTGAAAGTCTAGGAGTCTGTGGTCAGAGTGTGGTACACTGGAGTTTAAGATCTTAGTTGTATGATAATAAATGAGGCTCCAAGTGTGGCCATGAAATGAGTAGGCAAGGTGGAATGTGAATGGTTGCTCTAGATAAGGAAGTCAAGTAATTTGAAGTCAGTTTACTAGGTTGGTTGTTTACATGGAAGATAAAGGTGATAGAAGGATTTGAGATAGAGAGGGAGACCACAAGCCAAATGCTACATTATTCAGTGAGCTAGAGAAAAATAACCAAGAGGTCAATAGATGGTGATATTAATAAGGAAGATTAAAGGGTGGCATAGGTGAGTGGCTTTCGTATTATGGTAGAAGAGTAATGGCTTAATGTGGCACCGGGAAGCCAGGAGACATCCAGCAGACTCTCTAGGTCTCAAAGTAGATAGGATGTAGAAAAATAAGCAGCTTACTTTTGATGGGGGAGGATCAGGTTTCACATAAAGCAATGATGTGGTGGGAGAATTAATTGAAGAGATTTAGGATATAGGGGAACTTATAATGAAAAAGAAGGTTCTAGGGGCGCCTGGGTGGCTCAGTGGGTTAAGCCTCTGCCTTCGGCTCAGGTCATGATCTCAGGGTCCTGGGATCGAGCCCCGCATTGGGCTCTCTGCTCGGCGGGGAGCCTGTTTCCCTCTCTCTTTGCTTGCCTCTCTGCCTACTTGTGATCTCTCTCTGTCAAATAAATAAATAAAATATTTAAAAAAAAAGAAAGAAAAAAAAAAGAAAGAAAAAGGAGGTTCTAGAGGGCACAGTGAGGAGATGGTTAGTAGAAGGGTTAGATGTGGAAGGAAAAATTAGAAGGGAAGAAGTACAGGGTATTCTCAGGATGTTTAGAACCTTGGAGAACATTTGACCATAGTGGCCAATGGTTCAACTGCAGAATTCAATTTTTTATTTCTACCTTTTTAACTTTTTTTATAGTAATTTGTGTATTTACATAATCTGTACTACTAAATTATGGACTTTTTGAGGACAAAGACCAGATCTAGTTAATACGAATAATTTCTCTAGAGCTTAGCAAGGAATATTACACCATTTCTCAATAAATGTGTTGAATCAGACTAACTCATTTCAAAATTATTTTATTGAGTCACCTTAGATGTATATTTCTTTTATTATATTTCTTCTTATTTTCCCTTTGGTGTAACTTTTGAAACAGGAACAGGGATTTTTTTCAGAACATCTTACCAAAGCAAAAAAATCATTAAGTACAACTTTGTATGAGAACTAAATTTAAATATTTTGTTTCCTCATCCAACTAAAGTGACTCATCCAACTAAAGTGATACACAAGTCTGGCAACAGAATTATGATTTACTGTGGATCAGCTGGAAGTGAGGCCAGTAAATTCAACTAGATTGCAAGTTCCTTGAAAACAGGGATTAAGTCTTTGTTTTCTTTTTCCCATTTTACTTCCTTTTATATCTCCCCAGTTTTCTTCTAGAGTGGTTAGCATGGTACTTTGCATACACAGCAGGAACATAATGAATGTCTAGTGAGATTCTATGCCATTCTTTTTTTTCATCTCTGTAGAAAATGTATTTTTAGCTTGGTTTGCCTCTTTGCTTCCATTTTAATGTGAACTAAATGTAGACTGGAGACTCTGAGTCCTGGTATAGTAATACGTGGTATAACAGCTTTCTTTCCATTTTGATTATAAGTTAAATATGATATTCCATTATTAAAGATAAGAGGCATAATAAATAATTCACTAAACCTTTACATATAACTTAAGATGCCTTGTTTTTAAGTATCTAAATTTAGAAAGCTTTTGCTTAGTTTAAGGTTGCATGTTTGCTGTTGTGGTGGAAGTGACAAAAGGTTATATGACACAACTATTGTCAACCACCCAGGGCTCCTTTCTGTTTCCAAGGTACAGTGTTTCACTCATATTGGATTTATTAGGCTTTACTTACTCAGGAAATGTGTCTATAAGCAAAGGTTTTACTTAAAGAGAGTTTGTTTTATATCTACGAATAGACCTTTGAAAAAGGCCAGAGCATGTTGCCATTCTTTTAAAAGAAAATTATAAAAAAATAAATAAAAGAAAATTATATTATTGAGTCATGTTAGTAGAATGTGACAAGAAGTGCCAGTTTGAGCCAGAAGTGATCCTGGAAATCCTGTTCCAAAGGACTTTTACATGTGAAAAAATGAAACCTGTGAATGGGAGAGGAATAGCGATGACTTGCTCAAGATCATATGTCTAATGACAGGGCTGGAACTAGAACCCAGGCATTACAACTTTCAGTCCAGTTCTCTGCTACTCTTCTTTTTGGTCTCCCTTCATCAATGATAGATTTTTCAGGTAGCCAATGGAGGTTGTTAAGTGTATCCAAGATCTGTGAAATGCAAATGTTTGGTGTTTTGGTGTTTAGCTCTTTGCTTCTCTCTTTCCCTTGAAAAACTACCAACTCCCATGGTTTAAAAAGATCACTTTCATGTGGATGACTCAAATCTCTGTCTCAGTCACAAACCACTCACCTGAACTTTAGTCTCATTTTCAACTGCCTATAAGATTTCTTTTCTTAGATCTTAATGCTTTTTCCTCAATTTCAACATGCTTAAAGACACATATACTATCTTCTCTCCCAAATCAACTGTTCCAACTGACTTTTCTTTTTCTTTTAATTGACATTAAACATCTTGCAGTTATTTGGCAACTATGATGAAGGTAGTCATATTTGATCTTCCCTGACCTCATTCCTCATGTGTGAACCCAAAGTTCTGTTGATTCTTATTTCGCAGTGTCTCCTGGCATTCTCCTACCAATTTATATCAGGGTCTCTTTCTCATCATGACTTGTCTATCTGAAGATACTCAAACTATGTATCCTTTTTCACCCTTACATAGTCAAAGAGGTGAGCTTGGTAAATTTCTACTTATACTTCACAATTCAATTTGAAGATGCTATTCTTTACAAATGTTCCCTTGCTTGTGGTTCTATTGCTTTATTTATTACTGTAAATAATCACTGTAATCACTTTTTTTGATTACATGTCTCTCATATCCATTTAGACAGTGACCCTATTAATGACAGTGAGTCTACGTCATACGGTTTTGCTCTCTTTCCCTTGTAACTGAGCAACTTTGGAAGAATAATTGTGTGGTGTTGGATGCTTTTGAGCAAGACATTGCCTTACTTCCCCAAGTTGTGTGCCTGGGGAGGTGGAAGAAGAAGCAAGTTTTTTGGTGTGGAAGTACAGGCTTTATTGTGCAGGAATCTAGATAATGGCATAAAATAGAAGTGAAATATGGACTCCACCAGCAGGATAAAGTCTATTAAAAAGAAACCTGAAAAACTCAAAAATAGTATAGGGGACTATGACTTGTGGATGAACACCACAAATCACTGGAGAAGAAAGTAAAGGAGGTGGGGCAAATGAATCCACACATTTAGAAAGGAACAGAAGGCAAAGGCCTTAAAACAAAAAAAGCAAAATATTTTATCAAAAACTAATGATGTACTATACATTGGATAATTGAATTTAAATTAAAAAAAAAACAACAAATGTAGCTTGTTGGGGCTGAAGGAGAGCTCAAAAGTGGTCTAGGTCAGAGATTGATGAGAATCCAGAGGCCCAAGGATGTGTCTGACTATAAGTTTTGGGTGAAACTGATAATGAATGTTTTTTAATTCAGCCAACAGGAGAGACAGAAAGATCAAATCAGCATTTGGATGTAGTATTATGATTGAATTAAGTTTGAAACCTCCTCCAAGACTCCCTTTGCCTGTCTAGTAAATGCTAGCATGCACCGGATGGTCTGCATGTGTTGGAGGACTGCCAACAAGGACAGGGTGATGAGGGCAGGGCCAAAGCAAAAGAGGAAGTGGGGGAGGTTGGGACTTGGGACTCAGTCTTCTGAGACAGATATTTCTGCTGAGCAGCAGCAAGATCCAGAAAGCTTAATTTTCATGAAAATAGATTTCAGTGGGGCCCTACTTTTATTTGGTCAACTCCCCAGTGCCGTTTTTGCTATTCTCCATGTATCCTATTACTGTCAAATGGACAAAGTGTGTTGTGCTGTTTATCCTATAAAGGTAAGCTCAAGGAAGTGAGAGACAATTTCCTCCCAGCTTTACTGAGGTATAATTGACAAATAAAATCAGAAGATATTTAAAATGTACAATGTGGTGTTGATATTTATACACACACATACACACTGTGAAGGGAATTCTCCCATCAAGTTAATAAACTGGGACAATGTTCTGTTAATCTTCTGCTACAAGAAGTGTTTATTGAATGGATGCATAATAAATAGAATCAGCAAATATAAGTGCTTTGTAAACTGTAAAGCACTATAAAATGTAAATTTTTATGACTCTCTTTCTGCTCATACTCTACCTCCTGACACCTACTTTGACCACCCTATTCTATACTCATATCTCTCTTCTTTCAACTTGTATTATGATTATTGCCTGTACCAATAATATGGCAGTCAGTATTCTACTATCCTCTAGCTTATAATGTGTAGGAATCTTGTCTCCCTAGGTAGATTCTGAACTTCTCTAGGGTAGGAGGAAAAAAGTCCAGCCTTTTTTTCCCTTAAGCTCTGCGAACCCCAAACCTAGCCTATCACAATGTTTTGTGCCATAGAAAATGTGAAATAAATGTTTATTGAGTGATTTTTCATTAATTGGAGCAAAGCTACACATCCACTCTGGGATTTTAATCTATAAACAATCAGGCTTGTACTAATGATTGCAGAGACTTTCCCCCATGGCAAAAAAAAATTGGGGGGAGGGGAGTAGAAAGACCTGCCTGTCATCACAATAACCTTACTGTCACAATAAGTAGCTTTTTAACTTGACATTTCCATGAAAATGCTTAACAGCATTCTCACTGGTATTAGAAACTACAGGAGAGTCAATACTGCATTGTTGACAACTCTAAGATGTTTTTTCTTGGATAGCTTATTTATCATTAAGGGGAGAACATTGCACCAATCAAATTGGGCTGCTCTTGCCAGACAGTTGGATTCCAAACCAAGGAAAGTGTTCAGCCCAAAAAGAACCTGGACTGTGGCATTCAGAGCTAATGACACAGTATGTCCCTTTACATAATACTGGAACTCAAATGTTTTATCCTGGGTGTTGGTGGGGATGCACAGTGGGAAGATAGTTCTACCCTTAGTCTGGGTGATAGAAATATGTTACAGACAGCTTACATACTTTTGAACTTATTGTAAAGTATTAACTGGAGGGCCTACTTTCTTACAGGGATACCTGTTAAGTCTCTACCTAATTACCAACAACTTGGAAACCCCCTAAGTTCTGAGGTCATTACTTGCAGCTGACTCAATACATCCCGGACATTTGGACATCTACTTAAATGTAGCTAATGGAAAAGGAAAAGGAGCTGAGATCTAGACTTAGAATCCCCTGGAACAGCTGCCTTTAACTTCTTGGAATTTAGATGCCTGGGTTTTAGAAGCAGGTTCATTGTTCTGTAGGAGACTGTTTTTTACTGAAGGCCTTTGTCTTAAATCAGAATTCAAATTCAGATTAAACAAAATAGGTAACCAATTTGGAATGAAAAGAAACTTTTTACATTTTCTGAGGCCTGAACTTCCTAGGAACTTTGCAATAAATACATAAGATGTGTCAGAGATGTCTGAGTGTTGTTATTGTTAGCTTAATTCCACTTATGTTAAATCCATGACAACACAAGGACAACTCTATATAAAAACAAAAACTGTTAATCTGAAATAGATGAGAAATATCAGTAAGTCTTAGATGTTAGATATCTCAAAATGTGATTCCGAACTGGATTTTTTTTTTTTTTAGAGAGGGATTGATAGAAAATAGAAGAAAGCCTGAATGTTCCAGGGGATTCTAAGTCTAGATCTCAGCTCCTTTTCCTTTTCCATTAGCTACATTTAAGTAGATGTCCAAATGTCCGGGATGTATTGATTCTACAAATCCTGTAAATATGGTAATGATATTTTCTTCACTAAAAAGAAAATCAACTCTGTTTAAGTGCTCAAAGGTCTATGTTTACTTTTCTGTTTTGTCTCTTTCCCCCTATTTCTGCCAGGGCAACTCTCTAACTTCTCCCAAACATTTAAAGTTTTTTCTTTCTAATTCTCCCCTAAATACTGAAGAAAAACTGGTGGGGCATAAAGAAAAGAGAAATTATGATGGGAGGGAGTGGCATGGGATGGAATGAGGAAGCACGATAGATAAGTTTTGTAGTGCACAACTTCTTTAAACAGTGGTCTTTTTTACCAACCTACAAAGAGTTATCAGCTGAAAGCAAAAGTAATTATAATTAGCACCAGTATTGTAACATGAATTAATGGACCAAATGGACCAAAAATCAAATCAGGTTAAATGACCTTCTTTGTTGCCTTTTCTGTAAAGATGAGGTGATACTACCACCTCCTATGAGTACATTAGTCTTCTTAGCAGTTGTATTTCCTCAGTGAAAATCAGCAAATTGGCATTCACATTAAGGCTTGCACAGGTATAGTAGAATTTATGGTAACCAGAGAGTTGGCTTCTACTGACATCCTAAAAGTAGGATGAGATTGCTGATGCTTACTTAGAATAAGGTCCCGGTTTAGAGGTGAAGTACTCAGAGCAGAAAGTAACTGGCCACACTCTCTCCACATGCAATCAACTTTGTTATGTGTCTTACTCTCCTAGAAAGGAATTTAAACAAAATCCTTTTGGATGGTAGTTTGTATTTTCAAGTTAATTTCATATTTATCATTTTAGTAGATCTGAAAAATATCTCTAAAAGCTCATTATTACATTGGATACATGAGGAAACCAAGAAATACAGATGTTCAATAACTTGCTGGAGAACACACAGCTGATTAAAAGGCAAATCTAGGATGAACTCCCAGTTATCCAGGCCCAGTTTCCTTCCCACTGAAACCCATGCAGCAAGGTAGTTTAAATATGCCACTGTTTTGTTGCTGAGTTTATGACAGAGTACAATTTGAAAGATAACTTGAAACAAAAGATCTCTATGCTTATTTATATTAGAATAACAATATTTATTGGGTGATCATGGTATGTATGTAGCACTATGCTAGTTATTGTTGGGAAGAGAAAGTTTAAAAGAATATATAACTTGATACCTTCTCTCAAGACTCTTGGTATATTTTGATGAGAAGAATTATATTTCTGTGGCACTTATTTCTCAGGAATTTCTTCTTTCTCTTGACCAAAACTGTATGAACTGCACAAATTCCAGTTTTTGGTCATCTTAGATTTGCTTTCTCTAAGATGAGACAGTCTTACGGCCTTGGCTGTCACATTCTTCACATTAACTTTGGCCTCTACCACTTACTCATCACTCATATTCAGGGCCAATTTTTCCAACCATCATAAGACATTATTTCTTGGAATTTTTGCCATCTCCTTAAACTCAATAGGTCAATAACAGATCATCATGTCATATAATCCCCACTTCCATCCCCAAGTTACCTAATTCTATGAATAGTAGTAAAACCACTGCCCAAATCCCACAGGTTCAAAATTTCAGGGATAGCTCTGACTTTCCTACGCTGCCTATATCTAATCACTCACCAACTTCCATCTATTATTCCTCTTTAAATGTCTCATTGAGTTTTTCTCCATTCCATTTCTACTGCCACCAAACTAGCCTATAGCTCCATTAATTTCTACACTTTACATGAACTTTTCCAGTTCCAGTTTTTTCAAATGTAGTCAGGCCTATGAAACTCTGCCAGATTCATCTACTAAAAACATTCTTCTATCATATTCTCATTTATTCAAAATTTGCTGATAGATTTCCTATTTAAAAGTGCCTGGAATTCAGTGTCTAATAGTTTGGTCTTAAATTTCTATCCAAATTGATTTTCTATGACTCTTCAACTCAATCCCTTCACCCTAGTCAGATTAGGCTCTTTGGTATGTACCCTGTAGGTGTCAAAATCACTGCAGGTGTCAAATTCATTCTTTTTTTTTTTTAAGATTTTATTTATTTATTTGACAGGCAGAGATCACAAGTAGGCAGAGAGGCAGGCAGAGAGAGATGGGGAAGCATGCTCCCTGCTGAGCAGAGAGCCCAATGTGGGGCTCAATCCCAGCACCCTGAGATCATGACCTGAGCCAAAGGCAGAGGCCTTAACCCACTGAGCCACCCAGGCACCCCTCAAATTCATTCTTGATACTATATATTTCTGACATCATTTCTGTGACTAGAATTGAATTCAAACAACATATATTCATCACT
Source organism: Martes martes (assembly GCF_963455335.1). NCBI lineage: Eukaryota > Metazoa > Chordata > Mammalia > Carnivora > Mustelidae > Martes > Martes martes. Next base: position 61,167,862 of record NC_137897.1, read on the forward strand.
TACTATGTGCACAGGAAATTTGCTTAGCATGGTCCCATTTCCTAGATATTCTTTTAGGCCTATTGCATTTTACCTCCTCTATGAAACCTTCTTCATTCAGCCTGCTCATTGCTCTCTTTCTTCTATAAACTCCTTTACAATTAAAAACATGACATTGTGGAACACCTGTGTGGCTCAGTCAGTTAAGCATCTGCCTTCTGCTCAGGTCATGCTCTCTCTCTCTCTCGGACAAATAAATAAATACAATCTTTAAAATGAAACCAAAAAACCACATAACGTTGGTTTACTGTCTCATATTTTTTTGTTCTGTAGGTCTTGTATGCCCTCCAATATTGTAAATTCCTCAAGGGCAGGAACTATATCTTACCTTTGTGCCACATAATGTATTGAACTTAACTGACACTTGTTTAACAGATTATAGCAGATTTGAGATATTTTAATGAGAACATAAGAAATAAAAAAATGGATCAAGGTAGAGGTCCATGCAGAGCTATGGTATTTAAGAGATAATGATAGCTTTCATGGTATCAAATAAGATTAGATATATTTCTTAAGGATCAGTGCCATCCCTTTAATCCCTTATTATTAGCCAGTGATCCTGCAAAGGCAAATTTATAATTTTCTGCATCATGGAAGAATCTTGCTTTTATCCCAGATAAGTACTTCCTAAATATATCAAAACTTTGATTAAGGGTAAGAGAGAAAAGTAGTAAAAAATGAAATTGATGATTCTGGGCAAGGAAGACACCAAAATGCTGAATTTGGAATGGACTCAATCTGAAAACTTTCTTTAACCTATTCTGTTTGGGTTCACTGACTCCCAGGGTGATTTATGTCATTTGCAGGAACTGATCAGCTAGTGCAGTAATTTAAATATTATGGGGGCCTGGGGAGCAGTTTTTATTAAGAGTGTATTAAAAATATAAATGTGGTATGTGAGGTCATTTATTTGCTATGTAAACAGAGACCACTTTTAGTTCTAATTGGGCAATTAATAGTAAAACAAAAATAGAAAATATTTTTTAATGATTGCAATAGATACTATAAGTTTAAAATTATCTAGAAGCAAATTTCACTAATATATCTGAAACATGCTGCAGTCCCAAGTCCCAGTTTACTTACATTTTGTTTTACAGTAATCAGTTGATAAATATATGATGTCATGGCCTCTTTGTAGCCTTCAAAAGAATCAGAGCACTGAAAGGCAGAGCCACTAGATTTAAGGTTTTTTTCATTTTATTTGTTTACCCTTGAAAACAGGTTCTTTGCTACTAAATAAAATTATGCTCCTGACCAAAGATTTTGATTTAAATATATGAAGTGTTGGCTCCATGTAAACATTGTCTATGTCAGATATGTCTATGTTACTAAATAGATCATGCAATTTCGTGATAGTCATTTATAGTTGTGAGAACTTCCTACTTGCAGTGGCTAGTTGGAACTTGCCAATTTCTAGTTGTATGCTGTTTGTTAGCAAATTTGTTAATGCTTCTGCATCTATTTCTTTATTTGCAAAATAGGGATAGTAACACTCACCCTGTCTAAAATGCCGGATGTTGAGAAGTTCAAATGGAATAATGAATGTGAAACTACTTTGTAAATATACCAGGTCATTCTTCAGTATTTGTTTTACTTTTATCAGTCACTATTTTCTTTCCACAAATGAAAGAAACTGTCACTACAGATTAGAGAAACCTCACTGAGTCCTTAAAATAAGATTTTAAACTATGTCTTCTATTTCTAACTTAATTGCAAAGGAGCTGGAGGCTTGGGTAGTGTCTCCTCTGTATTTTGCCACATTGAGCTCCTAGCAGAAGCACTTAACAATACTTGTTGACAGACTGACTAGTTATCAGATATCTAGCCAATAAATAAATCAGAAAGAATTCATAGTAGTAGCTTAATTTTAAAGCAGGCAGAGCAGATTAATAATCCCAAACTTCTGGGAATTTGCTAAAAATCTCTTAACAGCACAATTTTACTACATACTGTTTTAGTCATTGCACTGAAATATCAAATTTTACCTTTTGCCTTCAAGATTGACAGTTCAGGGTCCTTTTGCATTTATTCTCAGAAGCACACTCCAAGTCTTCATTAAATCCAATTTATTCGTCCCTTGGAGAGCTAACTAACCGTCTTGGTGAGCTGCATAGTTAATCTGAATACCCTGAAGGGTCTTGAAAGCACACTCCGTTTACAGGGTGCCTGTTCTTTAGGCAAGCTTCTTTGAAAAGATGGGTTGCTACGATTTTCAAGAAGAAAGAGGGCAGGGCATATATGCTAGCCAATGTACACAGATTCTTCTTCCTCTTTCAGATTAGTCCTCAAACTCTAAAGCACGCCTAAATTTGGCTTCTCTGGTGCAAAGTGGGGGAGGAGAAAGCAGGGGGAGGGAAGAAGAGTAGAAACTGGATACTTGCAAGTTGTTGTGTATATAAATAAGCTTTTATGTCCAGCTCCAGCAACAGAATTCTCAGGAAATCTTGTAGCTGCTCTGAGATGGGAAACAGGAAGGAGTATACTCTGTCCAGCTTAGTTGTCTCTAAATTTTATGATTTGGTGGGGTGTGGGTGGTTAGAATATTTTTAGGCTGAGAAAGATAATGTTACCAGTATATGCTAATCTAACTGCCATTATGTGAAACTTGATTTTAGGCAAGATAAATTTCATCCCCCAAGCCTCCCTCTCCCCCATTCTCTCTTTCTCTTTCTGTTGCTCTTTCTTTTATTATATTTGTGGCTCTAACCACACTCTAAAGAGACTTTTTCTTTTTGGTGCCTTATGTTCTGGCAAATAATTGTCTAGTTTGAGTTTCATTTCATGAAATCCCCACAACAGACATTGCCTCCACTGGATTAAAGGTAATTTTGTTTCTGTTACACTAAGAGTGACCAGGAATGAATGACCTGGAATGAATTCTCTGTTAGGAATTTGGAAGTCAAGTAAATACTCTTAGATTTTGGCTAGCCTCTGGAGTGTTGAAATAATGGGATGCTCTATCTGTCATCTGGAGAATAAGGACATAGCAGTCTGCTGTGTCTTGATTGGAGCTTTGGGTGGCACCTTGATGTAATGAACAAAATGGATGAGACCTTGGTGTAAGTTGGTTACATCAATTATATTGAGTTACATTAAGGTGGACTCTAAGGGGATGTGTATAAATATGTTGGTTTTAATACCTTTTAAACATGGTCCTACAACTAATAATTATAATTAATTTGGTACTCAGTAAAACAGGAGCCCTCTGGCTTGCTACTGGCTGCAGAAGCAAAGCCATTTACTCAAACTTTACATCTGTAGGTACCTGAATTATGTCACAGGAAACCTGGATCCAGGACACTAAGAGTTCTGAAATCTTTTTCTTTCATAGAATTCTTAGCTGTGGTAGTGGGTGGAGGACAAGGCCATCCAAGCAAGTTAAAAGGGAAGATAACATTTGGATCCAAGACCAGACTCTTTAATCCTCCCCTGGGAAGTTTTACTAACTAAAGTGACGTTATAACTAGAATTTCTTCAGCTGAGTTTGGATCCTCAGAGACCTAGGGGAAAGTTAATAAGGGAGGCAAAGGATGACTTATCACTTCCCCTCTAGTCTGGACTGTTACAGTCATCTTGAGCTATGGTGAAAAAGTAATTTATACTCAAGTCAGGAAGTAAAGAGAAAGGGGTTGTATATTTGATCTTCAAGATAGGATCACAATAGCTGTAACAGAGAGGGGATGCCTGTGCTGCTCCTATATGTTCCCCTACTTACTTCCTCCCTTAGCTGCTTCTCTGCTTCCTGAGTAATGGGGAAGGGTAGTGCTCCACCCATACCCAATTGGGTCTTTCCCCTGTTTAGCTGTATCAGTTTATAGGATGTTTGATATAATTAACTCCTTCCTTCACATTTCCATCTTTTATTCTCCTTTCTATTTATCTTCATTATATACTTATTCTAACATTTTCTATCATTCCAGGAAATGGTGAAATGCTCAAGTTGATGCCTCTGCTGTTTTCTCTCTACTCTTTCTCATTTCCCCAGAATTTATCAGTTCTTACTTTATTACTGAGTTGGAGAGGATCAAGTAGGGAATGGTGAGGAAGAGGGGGAATGGCATGTAGTTGGATGGGAACTCTGTCTTAATGAAGTAGGACTTGGGTAGAAGGACGGATTTGCATACAACATTCACACATTAACTATGAGCCACAAGATTCATAGCTTACATGGGTTCACAGAGCTGAAAAGTGATCTTAAACTAATTTTATTTAGATTTTTTTATTCAATTGAATTCCTGAGGGTATCAAAGGTCTAACTGATGATTCTGTTCCAAGATACTAGTTTAATGCCTTGTTTGGTTTTTCAAATAAATAAGTCTAGTCCAGCTTTCTTATGTTAGAGATGAGCAAACTGAGGCCAGAGAGAGAGACTTTCTCAAGATGTACTCGTTTTACCACAAAATCAAGAGGAGTCATTTTTTTTCTTCCAGAATTGAAATTCTTATTTAATTATAAATTCACAATCAAAATTAATGACACTTTTGAAAGGAAGATAAAGAGTGTTACTATAATCATAGTACAGTGATATACACATATGTACATTCATTCACAGAAACTGGAATAGACTTGATTCATCCTTTCATTTCAGCTTATGGAAACCCAGAGACAATAAAAAAATATCAGTCTAAATACCATATAATTTCACTCATATGTGGAATTTAAGAAACAAAACAGATGAACATAGAGTGAGGGAAGGAAAAACAAAATAAGAATTAAAACATAAGAGATTCTTAACTACAGGGTCACGGATGAGGACATAGGTGTGCATTAATCAGGGCACTTGATGTAGTAAGCACTGGGTGTTATATGCACTGATGAACCACTAAATTCTACCTCTGAAATTAATAATACACTATATGTTAACTAAATTGAATTTAAATAAAAAGAATAAAATATCAATCTATCTGTGAAAATACGGCTTTGAACACTTTTCCTCTTCCTGCCTCAGGGCCCACCCCATGAGTATAAAGCAATCCTGGATTATCATTTCTGGAGAGTTCAGTGTACACTAACAGAATTTCAGATGAGTTTGAATGAAATCTGTTGAAAAGAAATCTGCTAAAATCTGTTGAAAATGAAATCCTAGGACAGATTGTACAGATCACTGAAGTCAACATCCTTACGTTATTCTGTGCTGTCCAATATTGTATCTATTAGCTACATGTGGTTATTTAAACTAAACTGTTAAATAGAGCTACTCTGTGATCCTGCAATTCCAATACTGGGTATTTACCCCAAAGATACAGATGTAGTGAAAAGAAGGGCCATATGTACTCCAATGTTCATAGCAGCAATGTCCACAATAGCCAAACTGTGGAAAGAGTCCAGATGCCCTTCAACAGATGAATGGATAAAGAAGATAGTCCATATATACAATGGAATATTATGCCTCCATCAGAAAGGATGAATACCCAACTTTTGTATCAACATGGATGGAACTGGAGGAGATTTTGCTGAGTGAAGTAAGTCAAGCAGAGAAAGTCAATTACCATATGGTTTCACTTGTGGTTCATAAGGAATAACATGGAGGACATTAGGAGAAGGAAAGTAAAAGTGAATTGGGGTAAATTGGAAGGGGAGACAAAGTATGAGAGACTGTGGACTCTGAGAAACAAACTGAGGGTTTTGGAGGGGAGGGGGTTAGAGGCATGGGTGAACCTGGTGGTGGGTATTAAGGAGGGGACATATTGCATGGAGCACTGGGTGTGGTGCATAAAAAATGAATCTTGGAACACTGAAAAAATAAAAAAAAAGAAAAAGAAAACAATAAACTAAACTGCAATTAATAAAATAAAATAAAATAAAATAAAATAAATTCTGTCCTTCAATCACACTAGCCACCTTCCAGATACTCATAGCTACATATGGTTAGTGGATACTGCATTGAATAACATGGTTTTAAAATAGATTCAAAGCCTAGTCAATGGTGAAAAACTAGGAACTTCTCCCATAAAGTGAAGAACAAGGTAAGGATGTCCACTTTCACCACTTTTATTCAGCATAGTACGGGAAGTCCTAGCCACAGTAGTCAAAGAAGAAAAAGAAATGAAAGGCCTCCAAGTTAGTAAGGAAGTAACAAAATTTTCACTATTTGCAGATGACATGATACTGTATGTAGAAAACCTAAAGACTCCACCAAGAAACTACTAGAACTGATAAATTCACTAATGTTGCAGGATACAAGATCAATGTACAGAAATATGTTGCATTTCTACACTAATAATAAAGGAGCAGAAAAAAATTAAGAAAATAATCACATTTATAATTGCACCCAAAATAATAAAATACCTAGGAAGAAAGACCTGTACTCTGAAAACTAAAATACTGATTAAAGAAATTGAAGATGACACAAACAAATGAAAAGATACTCCATACTCTTGGATTGGAAAAAGAAATATTGTTAAAATGCCCATACTACCAAAGGCACTCTACAGATTTAATATAATCTCTAGCAAAATACCAACAGCATTTTTCACAGAACTACAAAAAAAAATCCTAAAATTTGTCTGGAGGCACAAAAGACCCCAATACCAAAGCAATCTTAAGAAAGGAAAACAAAGTTGGAGGTGTCACAATTCCAGATTTCAGATTATACTAGAAAGCTGTAGTAGTCAAAACGGTATGGTACTGGCAGATAGATAGGTTAATAGATTAATGGCATAGAACGGAGAGCCCAGAAATAAATTCACAATTATATGGTCAAATAATCTTTGACAGAAGAGGCAAGAATAAGCAATGTGAAAAAGATAATCTTTTCAACCAATGGTGCTGGAAAAACTGGGCAGCTACATGCAACAGAATGAAACTGGACCACTTTCTTTCACCATACACAAAAATAAACTCAAAATCAATTAAAGATATAAATGTGACACCTGAAACCATAAAAATCCTAGACAAGAACATAAGTAGTAATTTCTCTGATATCTGCTTTAGCAACATTTTTCTAGATATGTGTCCTCAGACAAAAGAAACAAAACAAAAAATTAACTATTGAGACTACATCAAAATAAAGCTTCTGCACAACAAAGGAAACAACCAACAAAACTAAAAGACAACTTACAAAATGGAGAAGATATTCACGAATGACATATCTGATGAAGGGTTAGTATCCAAAATATATAAAGAACTTACAAAATTCAACACCCCCAAAATGAATAATCCAATTAAAAAATGGGCAGAAGACATGAACATTTTTTCAAAGAAGATATCCAGATGGCCAACAGACATGAAAAGATGCTCAGTATCACTCATCATCATAGAAATGCAAATCAAAACTACAATGAGTGATCACCTCACACCTATCAGAATGGCTAAAATCAACAACACAAGAAATAACAAGTTTTGGAAAGGATGTGGAGAAATGGGAACCCTCTTGTCCTGTTGGTGGGAATGCAAACTGGTGCAGCCACTGTGAAAAACAGTATGGAAGTTCCTTACAAATAAGGGTGCCTGGGTGGCTCAGTCAATTGAGTGTCCAACTCTTGATTTCTCCTTAGGGCATTATGGTCTCAGCTTCATGTGTTGAGCCCTGCATCAGGCTCTGTGCTCAGTGGGGAGTGTGCTTGAGATTCTCTCTCTCCCTTTACCCCTCCCATGATTCATGCTCTGTCTCTCTCTCAAATAAATACATAAATCTTTGACACACACACACAAAATCTAAAAATAGAACTGCCCTATGATCCAGGAAACATACTTCTGGATATTTATCTCAAAAATACAAAAAAACAAATTCAAAGGGATACATGCACCCTAATACTTATTGCAGCATTATTTATAGTAACCAAATTATGGAAGCAGCCCATTCATCTGAAAGATGAACGGATAAAGAAGATGTAATATAATACTTATATATACTAGAGTGACTTCACAGAAAACTTTTTGTTTCCCTGGAAAAACCTAACTAATGCACTTTTACATGTTTGTAGACTATCTATGTATATTATATATATAATGGAATATTATTTAACCATAAAGAAGAATGAAATGCTGCTATTAACAACAACATGGATGGAGCTAGAGAGTATAGTGCTAAGTTAAATGAGTCAGAGAAAGACAAATACCATATGATTTTACTCATATGTGGAAATTAAGAAACAAAACAAATGAAAAAAAGAAGAAAAAAGAGATAAACCAAAATACAGACTCTTAACTGTAGAGAAGAAACAGACCAGAAATCAGAGGGGAGGTGGGTCAGGAGATGGGTGAAGTAGGTGAAGGAGAGTTAGAATACAATTATCCTGATGAGCACTGAGTAATATATAGAATTTTTTTTTTAAAGATTTTATTTGACAGAGAGAGATCACAAGTAGGCAGAGAGGCAGGCAGAGAGAGAGAGAGAGGAGGAAGCAGGCTCTCTGCTGAGCAGAAAGCCCGATGCGGGACTCGATCCCAGGACCCTGGGATCATGACCTGAGCCGAAGGCAGAAGCTTAACCCACTGAGCCGCCCAGGTGCCCCAATATATAGAATTGTTGAATCACTATATTGTACACTTGAAAGTAACATAACACTTTGTTAACTACACTGGAATTAAAATAAAAAATAGAATAGAGTTTAAAATTAATATCTAGGTTGGTTAGGAAGTATCACAAGTACAAGATCATATAATTAAATGCCACAATTGGAAAAAGAATAAGGCTTCTGGATTCCCAGTCAAGAGTAATCAGAATAATTTCCACACCCTATGTAGTTATTTCTATCTCTGTCTATCTATGGGCATAACTGAGGTACACTGTGTATGTGACATTATTTGTGGGCTTGAAGTTTTAGGAGGAAAGCATCTAGTTAGCAAGGATGAGGAAGCTCCTTTACATGGTTTTGTACAGTTCTTACCATTCTTTCCTGACAGGACAAAAAGAAGCAGTACACAAAAACGTGGAGTGAAAAGAAAGTTATACAAATGGAAGTTATAGTATTGATCAACTCCAGCTTTACTCCATTATATTTAATATCCCTGAGTTCAGGTGGAGATGGATGTTTGTGAGGAAACAGGCTGGAATGGTGGGTCAGTTTGGCAACTGAAGTGAGAGAGAGTATGTTGGGAGTGTGTGGTCAGGTAACCTACAACTACTACTGAGTTATTTTAGGAGTATCTAAGAAACCCACAGCTATTCAAAACTCTTACTTCTCCAAATATGCTAGCATAAACCTGAAATACCTTTTTATAAAAGATTTTATTTATTTATTTAACAGAGATAAAGAGCCTATGAGTGGGGATAGGGACAGAAAGAAAAAGAATTTTAAACAGACTACACAGTGAGCATGCAGCCTGATATGTGGATCTACCTCACAACCCTGAGATCATGACCTGAGCCAAAATCAAGAGTTGGATGCTTAACTGATTGAACCACCCAGACACCCCAAGCCTGAAATACTGTTAAATGTAGTTCACAGTGAGAGTCCTTTTTTATTTCAATGCCTTTAAATTCAGTTCCCTTAAGGACCATCAAGGACTGACTCTCATAAGAGAGGTCATCCATTATGGGTGGGGAATCTAGGTGTTCTTATTAGAAAAAAAGTGATAGTAATATCAGCTCTCCCTATTTTATAAAATTTAAAAATTAAATAAAATGAGAGATATACAATAATATTTCTTGTCATAAGCAGTGTATTTGATATTTTTTAAAAATTCTGCTTAGACATACAAAAAAGAAAAATAACAGGCTTTCACTATGAAAAGAACATGTGGTGAAAAAAATAGTTTACCAAAATTCTACACAAGGATTAAGATGTAGAATAGCATATTTACCTTTTTGTTTTTTAAGAATTTTTATTTATACTTGTTTTATTTTTAATACCAACATTATCATCTCTGTTCTGGTAGGATAAGTCATAGAAGAAGCATCCCTAAATTCTGGATAATAAGAAGTAATAATTGTAGCATAGCATAAGGTATAGAGATGTTGAGTCACTATACTGTACACCTAAAACTAATGTAACATTGTGTGTTACTTATAATCAAATATTAGAAAATAAAAAGGTACGGCACTAATTAAATTATCTTTTTCACTTGATGTGATGTTAATAAAAATGTAAAGTTTGTAAGGCATTCCAATAAAAGCCTTAGAAGTAAAAAAAAAATACAATCTAGATTTTAAACCAAAGACTGTAACAAGGGATGAAGAAGGGCATTATCATAAATAAGGTGTCTATACAACAAGAAGATCTAACATTTGTAAATACTTTTGCCCTCAACTTGGGAGGACCCAAATATATACATAAATTAATAATAAATGTATAGAAACTCATTGTTAATAATACAATAATAGTAGGGGACTTTAACACCAAACTTACAGCAATGGATAGATCATCTAAACAGAATAGCAACAAGGAAAAAATGGCTTTGAATGACACACTGAGCCAGATGGACTTAATGGATATATTCAGAATATTTTATCCTAAAGCAGAGAAATACACATTCTTTTTGAAAGCGCATGGAATATGCTCCAAAATAGATCACATACTGGGTCACAAACCAGGCCTTGCCAAAAAGATTGAGATCATGCCATGCATATTTTCAGACAATAACGCTATGAACCTTGAAGTCCACCACAAGAAAAAATTAGGAAGGACTACAAACACATGCATGTTAAAGAACATCCTACTAAAGAATGAATTAGTTAACCAGGAAATTTAAGAAGAAATAAAGAAATACATAGAAAGAAATGAAAATGAAAACATGACAGTTCCAAATCCTCGTATTGCAGCGAAGACAATCCTAAGAGGGGAAGTATCCTAAGAGGGGAAGTAAGAGGGATGGAGCCTTACCTCAAGAAGCAAGAAAAGTTTCAAATACACAACCTAACCTTACACTAAGGGAGTTATAAAAGGAAGAGCAAATGAAGCCTAAGGACAGAAACATAATGGAAATAATAAAGATTAGACAGAAATAAATGATATAGAAACAACAAGAAAATAGAATAGATAAATGGAACTAAAAGCTGGTTCTCTGCAAGAATTAATAAACTTGATAAACTTCTAGCCAGACTTATCAAGAAGAAAAGAGAAAGAACCCAAATAAATAAAATCATGAATGAGAGAGAACACAACCAACACCACAAAAATACAAATAATCAGAAGAGAATATTATAAAAAATTAAATGCCAACAAACTGGACAATCCAGGAGAAACAGACAAATTACTACCAGAAACATACAAACTACCAAAACTGGAACAGGAAGATAGAAAATTTGAACAGACACATAACCAGGAAAGAAATTGAATCAGTAGGGGCGCCTGGGTGGCTCAGTGGTTAAAGCCTCTGCCTTCGGCTCAGGTCATGATCTCAGGGTCCTGGGATCGAGCCCCGCATTGGGCTCTCTGCTCGGTGGGAGCCTGCTTACTCCTCTCTCTGTCTGCCTCGCTGCCTAGCTCTGATTTCTCTCTGTCAAATAAATAAAAAAAATCTTTAAAAAAAAAAAAAGAAATTGAATCAGTAATCAAGAATCTCCAAAGAAACAAAAGTCAAGGCTGGATGGCTTCCCAGAGGAATTCTACCAGACATTTAAAGAAGAGTTAATACCTATACTGCTCAAGCTGTTTCAAAAAAACAGAAATGGAAGGAAAACTTCCAATTTCCTTCTATGAGGCCAGCATTACCTTGATCCCAAAACCAGACAGACTCCACTAAAAAGGAGAATTACAGGCCAACATCCCTGATGAACATGAATGCAAACATTCTCGACAAGGTACTGGCAAATCAAATCCAACAGTACTTTAAAAAAATCATTCACTATGATCAAGTGGGATTTATTACTGGGCTGCAAGAATGGTTCAATATCACAAATCAGTCAACATGATACACCACATTAATAAAAGAAAGGTAAGAATCATGATCCTCTCCATAGATGCAGAAGAAGTATTTGGCAAAATATAGCATCCATTCTTGATAAAAATCCTCAACAAAGTAGTATAGATGGAACACAGCTCAACATCATAAAAGACATATATGAAAGATCCACAGCAAATATCATCCTCAGTGGGGAGAAACTGAGAGCTTTTCCTGTAAGGTCAGGAACAGGATAGGGATGTCCACTCTCACCATTACTATTTAAGATGTACTGGAAGCCCTAGCCACAGCAATCAGACAACAAAAGCAATAAAAGGTATCGAAAGCAGAAAAGAAGAAGTCAAACTTACACTATTTGCAGATAACATGATACTCTATGTAGAAAACCTGAAAGACCACTAAAAAATTGCTGAAACTAATAAATGAATTCAACAGAGTTAGAGAATATAAAATGAATGTTCAAAAATCTGTTGCATTTCTATACACCATTAATGGAGTAGCAGAAAAAGAAATCAAGGAATCAACCGCATTTACAATTGCACCAAAACCAATGAGATACCTAGGAATAAACCTAACCAAAGAGGTAAAAGATTTGTATTCTGAAAACTATAGGACAGTTATGAGGCAAGTTGAGGAAGACACTAAGAAATGGAAAAATACTCCATGCTCATGGATTGGAAGAACAAACATTGTTAAAGTGTCCATACTACCCAAAACAATCTACACATTTAATGTAATCCCCATTAAAATACCATCAGCATTTTTCACAGAGCTTGAACAAAAAATCCTTAAGTTTGTATAGAACCACAAAAGACCCCAAATAGCCAAAACAATCCTGAAAAAAAAAAGCAAAGCTAGAGGCATCATAATTCTGGACTTCAAATTATATTACAAAACTGTAGTGATCAAGACAGTATGGTACTGGCACAAAAACAGACACATAGATCAATGGAACATAATAGAAAACCCAGAAATGGACCAACAGCTATATGGTCAACTAATATTTGACAAAGCAGCAAAGAATATCCAATGGAAAAAAAGACAGTCTCTTCAACAAATGGTGTTGGGAAAACTGGACAGCAACATGCAGAAGAATTAAACTGGACCAGTTTCTTACACTATGCACAAAAATAAATTCAGAATGGATGAGAGACAATTGTGAGACAGGAAACCATTAAAATCATAGAGAACAAAGGCAGCAACTTCTTTGATATTGGCTGTAGGAACATCTTAGTAGGTAGGTCTCCTGAAGCAAGGGAAACAAAAGCAAAAACAGACTATTGGAACTTCATCAAAATAAAAGGCTTCTGCACAATGATGGAAACCATCAACAAAACTAATAGGCAGCCAGTGGAATAGAAGAAAATATATGCAAATGACATATCTGGTAATAATGGGTTAATACCCAAAATCTATAAAGAACTTATCAAACTCAGCACCCCCAAACCATATAATCCAGTTAAAAATGAGCAGAAGACATGAACACACATTTTTCCAAAGAAGACATACAGATGGCAACAGACATATGAAAAGATACCCAGCATCACTCATCATCAGGGAAATACAAATCAAAGCCATGAAGAGAAACAACCTCACACCTGTCGAAATGGCTAAAATTAATAACAAGGAAACAACAGATGTTGGGGCAATGCAGAGAAAGGGGAACTCTCTTACACTCTTGGTGGGAATGCAAACTGGTGCAACCACTCTATTTTTAAAAGATTTTATTTTTTAATTTGATATATATAGAAAGAGCACAAGCAGGGGGAGCAGCAGGCAGCGGAGAAGGAGAAGCAGGCTCACTGCTGAGCAGGGAGCCCAACACAGGTCTCAGTCCCAGGATCCCTGGATCATGACCTGAGCTGAAGGCAGATGCTTAACCGACTGAGCCACCCAGACGCCCCCGTGCAACCACTCTTGAAAAGTGCATGGATGTTCCTCAAAAAGTTAATAATAGAAGTACCTTATATTCCAGCAATTGCTCTACTAGGTATTTACCCAAAGAGTACAAAAATACAGATTCAAAGGGGTACATGCACCCCGGTGTTTATAGCAGCATTATCAATAGCCAAACTATGGAAGGAGCCTGTGCCCATCGACTGATGAACAGATAAAGGGGAGGTGGTATATATATATATATATATATATATATATATATATATATATACACACAAACACACACACACATACAATGTATATTACACTGCCATCAAAAATAGTGAAATCTTGGCATTTTCAAGACACAGATGGAGCTAGAGCGTATTATGCTAAGCAAAATTAATCATTCAGAGAAAAACAGATACCATACAATTTCACTCATATGTGGAATTTAGGAAACAAAACAGATGAACATATGGGAAGGGGAAAAACAAAAGTGAGAGGGAGGGAAGCAGACCATAAGAGACTCAATGATAGAGAACAAACTGAAGGTTGATGGAGGGGAGGTGGATGGAGGTTGGGCTAAGTGAGTGATAAGTATTAAAGAGGGCACTTGTTATGATGACCAGTGGGTATAATATGTAAGTGATGAATCACTTAATTCTATTCCTGAAACCAATATTATACTATATGTTAACTTATAAGAATTTAAATAATTTGGAAGAAAAACATTAAAATGAGGGCCATAAATAGGCTTTATGGACTATAAGGTATTATTTAGATAAAATTATTCCATTATTTCTCCTTTATCTTCTGCACAGTGCTATTTCTCACCTAAAATATTGCATGAGTTCTCATAAATAAAAATTTTTTGAGAGCAATTTGGGTAACTTTGGCACACTTTTGGACACTGTAGGGTGTTGTAATTCAAGGGCAGAGAATTAATGCCATTGAGGATCTAGTTGCAAAAGCCCACTTTTATATTTGGGGGTAAGTTTGCCACAATGACACTATTTTCCAGGCATATTTATGTGTGTTTGCTGTGTGTATGGGCCAATGAAGTGTTATTTGTAAAATTAAGTTACCAGAGATCTCTGAAGGTAAGGTGAAAACATTCATTTAACTTGAAAATGGAATCCCAAGACCTGAGTTTATTGTGGGTACATCTTTTGGTGTGACCTGCAAGAGAGCAAGCCATTTGAATTTTCTGAGCCTTGGTTTTCCTGTTCATAATTAATAACAATAAGGATTAATAATTGCCACTATGTCCTTCACTGGGAATCAGAGTGCGCTAATGCATGTGAAAGCACTTGTGAACTGTAAACGGTATACAAACAACCTCATTTTTATTTCCAAGTATCAGGGGAAATCCTCCAGGGACATGTTTAAAAGTTACCTTTTGTATATTTCCTTTATTTCATTAGGGACCAATCAGTTCTCTAGCCAAGATGGGAAAGCGACTTAAATATTTGACTTGGGGGTCTAGTCCTTAACCTAGTTTCACCTCTGTTACTGGGACACACTCACTTTCAAAAACTGCAAGCAGAACTAGACTGGGGAAAATTTTGGAACAAGTAAGTCACATTTTCAATGATTCCCCTTATCTCTTTCAGAACCCCTTCTTTAGAGAATGTACTGGGTAGCAAAAGTAACTATATTCTGAGAGGTTGTATGCACTAGTAGTTAACATTGTGAACTTTGGAGACAGACAGATCCGGGCTGAACGTTGTTTCCATCATTTGTTATTTGTGATTTTGGATAAATTATCCAACCTGTAAGCTCCTTAAATTCCTGGTCTGTAAAATCTGTGCAATAATTACACTACCTCATGGGGTTGTTACAAGAATTCAATGCAATAGTGCCTGGCACAAATAATGTTTCCAATAAAAATAGCTTTATTTTTATTTAAACTATGATTTTGCTCACTCAGAGTTATATTTTAAAGTTACCAACCAGGAAATAGACACTGTCCTAAAGAATAACTTCTAGTTTGGAGTGTTAAGATCTTTCCTGCCTCTTAGCCTTGTTGGTTTGGTGTTTTCGTGGTTTGTACAAGTAAGCCAACACTCAGGAAATATTAGGCACAAATTTGATAACAAAATAAAATTTTGAGCTTTTTTCAGTGATATTTCCACAGCCTTTCCAATTTACATTTTTTTGGTAATTTTTTTAGGTTTTATTTATTCATTTGAGAGAGAGAAAGTGAGCAAGGGAGAAAGAGAGCATGAGCAGGGGGGAGGGGCAGAGGGAGAGGGAGAAGTAGGCTCCCCACTGAGCAGGGAGCCCAATGTGGAGCTCGATTCCAGGACCTCAGGATCATGACCTGACCTGAAGGCAGACGTTCAACCGACTGAGCTACCCAGGTGCCCCTGTAATTTTTTTTTTACTGTTGCTTTCAGGTGATCAAAATTGTTTTACTTCATATTGATTATATCCTAATAAATATGTTCATCCCAATTTAGTCCAGAAGGCTCGTCACTACTGAATAGTTGGTACTAGATTGGCTGGTCAAAGTTTTGACCTTGACTAAAACAAACTAACAAAAATGAAGATTTTTTTCCTGTTCTTAAAAGAACACAAAAGATAGTATTTATCTCATGGGGCTAAGCTGAATCCCTGGAACTATAATAGATATCGTTATGGAACAAAAGGGTTAGCTTGTTTAATTTCATTTTTGTTTTGGAACATACTTTCATGGATCAACCTCAAATTCACATTATCAGTTTACAAATTGCCTTTGGTTGCATGAAATTGTACGTAACAATTAACTTCTCACCCATAGAGAAAAATTGTGGGAAAGGAAAGGGGACAAGTGTGTGTTTCTGGTTGGTTGAAAATTTTTCGTACAGAAGGAAAATGCACTTAATAGGATGAGGAGTAAAGGTTTATCTGGTGTTCAGTCATGTAAACTGGATCACTTTTGTTACATCCTTTAACAGAGTTTGAACTGTTGTTTTTCAGTTTTTTAGTGTTGATCAAATGAAGTTTGTGAAAGCACTTTAAAAACAGGAATTCATTGTCAAGGTCTGAGATGATTTTTTGTTATTAGCCTAGTGTTGGTGGAGAAATACTTGTTAGAGAATGTTGTACTTTCTCATTTGTGTAAAGATATTATTTGTGTCTTCTCTCCTATGAAATGGTTCTTATGCTCACTTGATTTCTAAATGGAGCACTTTTTTTCCCCTCTTTGGACTTTTCACGAATATTATTTGTTTATTCTTATTGTAAAAATTTCTACATGCACAACACAATCAGATGGTAACTATATTGAGGTCAAATTCAATTTGTAAATAGATTAAAGAATTATTGACTTCTTCTTAAAATTAAAAAAAAATGATTTGGGTTGCCTGTGTGGCTCAGTTGTTTAAACATCTGCCTTCAGCTCAGGTCATGATCCCAGGGCCTAGGGTCCTGCGATTGAGCTATTTGTCGGACTCCCTGCTCAGCATGGAGTCTGCTTCTCCCTTTGCCTTCTGTTCCCCCTGCCTGTGCTCTCTGTCAAATACATAAAACCTTAAATTTTTTTTTTAATTTAAGTGTAGTTGACATAAAATTTTGCAATAGTTTTAGGTATACAATGTAGTGATTTGCAATTTCTATGATGTGTTATACTCACCACAAGTGTAGCTACCATCTATCACCTTATAATACTATTACACTATCACTGACCATATTCCCTATGACGTGCCTTTTATTCTTACGACTTATTCATTCCATAACTGAAAACCTGTATCTCCTTCACTCATTTTGCCCATCCCCCCTTGTAACCCTTCCCTCTGGTAACCATCATTTGGTTCTCTGTATTTACATGTCTGATTCTGCTTTTTTGTTTTTGTAACTGATGATTGTTCAGTCTCCAGGCTGTCTTGAATACAATACCATTTTAAACAAACAAACAAGCAGTCACCAGGAGTAGTAAAAATGGTACCTGTAAGAGTCTGTCTTTTTGTTCCTAAGATAAAGAGGACTCATCATTTTACTCATTTTGGTTTCATAACTGTCAGACCTTCTCTTCCTTCCTGTTTTAAGCAGGAAGTGCTGATAACATTATATATAAATAAGCACTCCATGTTACATAACTGTTGCCTCCTTTCAGACTTTTAAGAGTGTATCAGATAGTTTTGTTGTACTTATTGGGTACTTAGAATAGCAAGTCAGAAGAACATTTTCAACAAAGAAGAAAGGGGTTAGAAACCTAAAAATTTGTACATGCTGCATTTTTCTTGGGGGCATGGTTTGTCTATCACACATGTGATATTAACTCAGAAGTTTTCAGTACAAAAGGATCAGCACTGAGGAAAATTAGGAAATAAATGAAGTGAGCACTTCTTGACTTCTTTTTTTAAAAATTTTAAAGACCTCTTTTCTTTTTTAAATTTTAATTTTTTATTGAAGTATAGTTGACAGACAATATTCTGTCAGTTTCAGGTGTACAACATAGTGATTTAACAATCTTACACATTTTTAAGTGTTCACCACAATTATAGTTACTATCTGTCATCCTGCAAGGTCATTACAATATGATTAACTATATTCCATATGCTGTAGTTTTCCTCTCTGTGAATTATTGATTTTTATAACTGGAAGTTTGTACATTTTAATCTTCTTCTTTTTCCTTTTTTATCTCTTTTGCTTTCCAGGCATCCACAGCTTCTCTTCTTATGCTGAGTTGCAAAATTTTGAAGGAAAGTGGATCTGAGAAATTGTTAACATTTCAGTGTAAATAAATTTAAATTGTTCTTTTTCTCCCTGAAGTGACTATTTTATTTTAGTTATATGAAGTTACAAATATCACTAAACAAAAATAAAAAAAAAAAACAATTCATGAAATCATCCATGATCTCACCTTTCCAAATTAACCCACTCTTAATATTTATGTGTTATAGTCTTTTATGCGTTTTTTAAATGTATACACATATATTCAATGAAATAGGATAACATGATACATATTATTTACCAACCTGTTTTGGTTATTGGTTTCTTTAAATTTTTTTTACTTGAGTATAGTTCACACACAATGCTGCATTAGTTTCAGATGTAAAGCATAGTAATTCATCTTCACTATACATTATGCTATGCTCCCCGGGTTTATCTACCATGGGTCACCATATAATGCTATTACAGTATAGCTGACTATATTCCCTATGGTATGCCTTTTATTCTCATGCCTTACTCATTCCATAACTGGGAACTGTATCTTCCACTCTTTTTCATCCATTTTGCCCTAAACCCCTCTTCTCTGGCAAATGTCAGTTTTGTTCTCTGTATTTAAATGTATGATTTTGCCTTTTGTTTGTTTTGCTTTTTAGGTTCCACATATGAGTGAAATCATATGCTCTTTGTCTTTCTCTATCTGACTTATTTCACTTAATATAATACCCTTTAGGTCCATCCATGTTGTTGCAAATGGCATGATCTCATATTTTTATGGCTACTTAACATTCCATTATGTATATACACTATATCTTCCTTATCTATTTGTCTATCAATGGACACCTTCAACCTGTTATTTTTATTTAACAATTATTAATTTTTTCCTATAACATCAAATGCAATCTCTCTTTTTTCTCCATTTGGGTTTCTTTTCATTAACTTTTTTGGGTGTTTTCCAGGTCACCTACAGAGCATTTTTCTTGCTCTGATCTATTGAAAGTCACCCCTCTCCATACAGATGTTTCTTAAAAAAATGAAAACTTAAAACAAAAATTAAAAAAAAAATTCATGTTGTATGTGCTTGATTGAGGAACCAGTGGGGCAAAGCTACAATTTGTGGGATTATGACCGAATGCTTCTAAGTTAGAATCCCACCCAGGAGGCATTATATGGCAGTGCTATATAGCTGCGATTGGCCTCAGATAGCTGGACCCTCCACCTCCAATGTTGCTCAGTGTACCCCACCATGCAGCAGGACAGGATCTGGCACAGAAAGCTCCTTTTCCCTGAATGAATGTAGCTTGGGAGGTGGTGTCACCCCCTCACCAGTCACACAGCATATGTTGCTAGAAAAATGTGCCAAAATTTTTTTAAAATTCAAATTATATGTTGGGGAGGATTTCTGGGAATAAGATGGAGTAAGAGGACCCTAACCTCACCTCTTCCCATGGACACAACTATATAACCACTCACTAAGTATAAATAACCCAGAAAATGACCTAAAGATTGACAGAACAAACTCCACAACTTAATGTAGTAAAGAGGTCACATTGAAGAAGGTCGGAAGGGTGCACACAAGATGTGGAGCTAAACAGACTTGCTGGATTGTCTGTGAAAAGGAGGAACCTACAAGGGCAGAGATAGAAGAGAAATAGACTGTCACACTGGCGATCCCACATGGGGAAAAAGAATTCCCATAACGTTTGGCTTAGAAAACCAGAGGAGCTGAATTTCATGAGTTCCTACAACCAGCAGGTCTTAAACCTGGAATTTTAAAAATCAGCCAGCTTGGTTCTGGGAGAGCTAGGACTGCAAGAGAAAACTGAGTCCCCACACTTAATAAGATAGCACAGCAAAGAGACCCCAGGAATATAGCACAGAAGCAACAGTTTGAAAAACATCTAAGTCATATAAAAGGGATAGTTGTTTATTAATCTCAGATCATGTCCTGGAGGGACAGAGATCTTTGAGAGACTTCCAGGAACAAAGGAGTTAGTAGGTGCTATTTCCCTTACCCAACCTCCAGCATGGCCACCTACAGGAACCATTATGGTGCTTACACTCACTGTCTATCTTGCTAACACCACACATCCTGCCCCCCTTTCAGCGAATCCATCCCCTCCAGGCAGACCTGACTCAGTACTGGCACTGCAGGTCTTTCCCCCCACAGAAGACTGGGGCAAACCTTGTTAACACCACACCTCCTGCCTTCGTGAGGTTTGTGGATCCACCCCCTCTAACCCAATCAGCCTTGGTTGCAATGGTGGCAAGTACCCTCTTGCAGAGGACTGACACTCAATCCTTGCTAATGCTGCAACTTCCAACCCTGCAGACATTGAAGTTCTGTCCCCTCCAAAAAACTTGTGGCCGGGGCATATCCAAAGTGATGCCACAAACCTGGCAGTATGCAAGCAGCCCTGACAGAGGCCAATACCACTCCAAAGTCACTCCTGCCCCAGGGAGAGGGAAAGACAACCACACACACCAGGAATACTTGGCTCCAGAAGTGGACTGGGGGTAGGCAGAGGGTCTGACTCTAGGCCCTGCACACCAATAAAGAGCTTCTTAGGGAGCAATACAGGGAAAGGGTCCTGCAGTTTGGTGCTACTGCATCTCTGAAAAATGCCTGGTCAAACTCAAATCAAGCCTGAGGCAGCCTAAGACTGGTCCACTAACAACACAGGGACCAAGCACAGCTCAGAACAGGCAAAGAGAGTCATTACAAAGAACTGTACTGAAGGGAAAAGAGGTTCAGCTCCAATAGCAGGGCACATTCAAAACACATAGTAGACATCCCTGAAGCACCACGTTCTTGTAAACAGGGGATACTGCACTGCAAGGCAGTACAGGACCTCTTCATAAGGCCACTACTTTCAAGAAAAGGACATGTAACTGACTTTCCTAACACAAGAAAGAGACACAGAGAGTTAGACAAAATAGGTAGCCAGAGGAATATGTCTCAAATGAAAGACCAGGACAAAAATCACAGCAAAAGATCTAAGCAGAATGGAGAAAAGTAATATGTCTGATAGAGAATTTAAGGTAATGATCATAAAGGATACTCACTGGACTTGAAAAAAAAGTGCAGGACAGCAGTGACACCCTTAACAAAGAGCCAAAAGAACCAATCAGAATTGAAAAACACAATAAAAGAAATTAAAAAATACACTAGATGGAGGAAGCTGAAAAACAGAAAAATGAGACAGCAACCTGAAAAACAGAGTAAATTGCAGAGTAAACAGAGTAAAGTAAGTAAGCCAGTTGAGCACATGAAAGAAAAAAATAATGCAAAATGAGAATAGATTTAGGAAGCTCAATAACACCATTAAATATGACATAATTCACACTATGGGGATCCCGGAAGGACAAGAGAAAGAAAGGGCGAGGGGAGAAAGTTTATTTGAAGAAATAATAGCTGAAAACTTCTTAATCTGGGAAGGAAAAAGAAATCCAAATTCAGGAGGCATAGAGATCTTCCACAAAATCAACGAAAGTAGGTCCACACCAAGATACATAGTAATTAAAATGGAAAAAAGTAGTGATGAAGACTTCCAAATTTGTGTTGGGAAGGATTTTAAAAGCAGTTTAAAAGCAGCAAGAGAAAAGAAGACACTTGTATACAAGGGAAACCCAGTAAGACTATCAGCACTTTTTTTTTCTTTGAGCAAAAAACTTGCAGGCCACAAGGGAGTGGCATGATATACTCAAAGTGATGAAAGGGAGAAATCTGCAGCCAAGAATATCTATCAAGTCTGTGATTCAAAATAGAAGGAAAGATAGAGTTTCCTAGACAAACAAAGGTTAAAGGAATTCATGACCAAATCCCAAAAGAAATGCTAAAGAAGACTCTCTGAATGGAAAGGAAAGATCAAATGTAAAAGTATGAATAGAAGGAAGCACAAAAATAGTAAGTATATCTGTAAAAATCATCCCAGGGACTCACAAAATAAAAGAATGTAAAGTATTACACCATACATCTAAAATATGTGGGAGAGAAAAGTAAAGAATGTGTTCAAACTTAAGTGACCATCAACTTAACATTCATTATTATATGCACAAGATGTTATATACAAAACTAACAACAACCAGAAATCAAATACCTGTAATAGTTATGAAAAAACAGAGAAAAGAATCTAAGTTTATCCCTAAATAAAGGCAATTAATCACAAGAGAAGGGAGCAAAGGAAGAAAGGAACAGAGAGAAACTAAACAAACATAAAACAAGTAACAAAATGGCAATAAACACATCTCTATCAAGAATTATGTTGAATGTAAATGGACTAAATGTTCTAATCAAAAGACATAGTTTGATAGAACAGATAAAAAAGCAAGATCCCTCTATATGCTGTCTATAACAGACTCATTTTAGACCTAAAGACAGAGACAGACTGAAAGTGAAGGGGTAGAGAAGCATTTATTATGCAAATGGATGTGAACCCCCCCCCAGTATAACAATAATTATATCAGACAAAATATACTGTAAAATATTTATCAAGCAAATAGATGTGAAAAGAAAGCCAGGGCAGTGATACTTATAGCAGACAAAATAGATTTTAAACAAATATTGTAATTAGAGACAAAAAGAACGAAACAAAAAATCATAAAATGAACAACCCAACATGAAGATATAACAACTGAAAATATGTATGCCCCCAACATGGGAGCATAAATTAACTTAAAAAAGTTAATAACACACATAAAGGAACAAATCCATAGTAATACAGTAATAGTAGGGGATATTAACACTACCCCTATATCAGTGGACAGATCATTTAAACAAAAAAAGTGGAAATGCTGGTTTTGAATTATACTAGATGGACTTAACAGATATATTCAGCACATTCTATCCTGAAAGAGCAGAATATACATCCTTTTTAAGTGTATATGGAACATTCTCCAGAATAGAGCACATATTAGGACACAAAACTAGTCTCAATGAATTAAAAAATCAGTCATACCAGGCATCTTTTCTGACCATGATGCTATGAAATTAGAAATCAACCAAGGCAAGGAAATATCACATATAGAGGATAAATAACATGCTCCTACACAATAAATGGGTCAACCAAGAAGTGAGAAGGGAAATAAAAAAAAATATGTGGAGATATGGGGCACTTGGATGTCTCAGGATCTTGGGAGTTGTGGGTTTGAGCCCCATGTTGGGTATAGACATTACTTAAAAGTGAAGTCTTTAGGGGCGCCTGGGTAGCTCAGTGGGTTAAAGCCTCTGCCTTTGGCTCAGGTCATGATCCCAGGGTCCTGGGATGGAGCCCCGCATCGGGCTCTCTGCTTCGTGGACAGCCTGCTTTCTCCTCTCTCTCTGCCTGCCTCTCTGCCTACTTGTGATCTCTGTCTGTCAAATAAATAAATAAAATCTTTAAAAAAAAAGTGAAGTCTTTAGATCAGAGGAGTCAAGATGGCGGAGAAGTAGCAGGCTGAGACTACATCAGGTAGCAGGAGATCAGCTAGATAGCTTATCAATCCATTGCAAACACCTACAAATCCAAAAGGAGATCGAAGAGAAGAAGAACAACGATTCTAGAAACAGAAAATCGACCACTTTCAGAAAGGTAGGAAGGCAGAGAAGTGAATCCAAAGAGACGGGAAGATAGACCTCAGGGGGAGGGGCCAGCTTCCGACAAGCGGCAGAGCAATGGAGCACAAAATCAGGACTTTTAAAAGTCTGCTCCACTGAGGGACATCGCTCCAGAGGCTAAACCGGGGTGAAGCCCATGCAGTGTCAGTGTGGCCCCAGGTCCCACAGGGTCACAGAAGGATTGGGGGTGTCTGAGTGTCACAGAGCTTGCAGGTATTAGAGCGGGGAAGTCGGCTACAGAAACAGAGCCAAGGAGTGAGCTCTCAGCTAGGGGTTACCTTGAACTGGCCACAGGCTGTGTGAACTCAGCACACAGCCAGAGGCCAGGGAGACGGGAGTGATTGAGCGCTTTTCTCTGAGGCGCACTGAGGAGTGGGGCCCCAAGCTCTCGGCTCCTCTGGGCCGGAGATTGGGAGGCCACATTTTCATTCCCATTCTCCAGAACTCTACGTAAAGCATTCAGGGAACAAAAACTCTTGAAAGTGAACCCGAGCGGATTACTTAGCCCGGCCCCTGGTAAGGGCGGTGCAATTCCGCCTGGGGGAAAGACACTTGAGGATCACTACAACAGGCCCCTCCCCCAGAAGATCAACAAGAAATCCAGTCTAGACCAAGCTCGCTAACCAAGGAGAATAGCGGAATTCCAGAGGAGGAGAAAGCAAAGAATGGAATCCATGGCTTTCTCCCCATGATTCTTTAGTCTTGCAGTTAATTTAATTTTTTTAATTTTATTATTTTTTCTACTTCTAAATTTCTTTTTAACTTTCACCCTTTCCTCTTTTAATGTTTGTTAACTAGTTTATCTTAACAATACCCTTCATTAAAAAAATAATAATAATCTTTTTTGAACCTTCATTATTATCGTCATATTTTATCCTTCATTGTATCTAACTTTATTTTTTGAATACACATAGGGTTTTTTCTTCTAAAAAATTTGGGGTACAACTTCTTCTAATAGATCAAAATATACTCTAAGTCTAGCTCCGGGCTTGTTCTAGTATCCAGTCCGAGCAAATTCTCTCCACTTTCTTATTCTTTATTCCCCCAACCAACTTACTTTATCAATTCCTTTTTTAGAAATTAAAAATTTTTTTTTTCACTTTTATAGGCATATTCCATCCCTTCACTGTGTTTACCCTTATATATGTTTTTCATTCTTTAAAATTTTGGGAGGTAGTTTCTTCTAAGAGACCAAAATACTCCCAAAATTAAGTGAGTGGCCCTGTTCTAGTCACCAGTCTAATATATATATATTTTTTTCTTTTTTATATTTTTTAAAAGTTTGTTTTCATTTTAAAATTTTTTTTTCTGAACTTCTTTTTATCCCCTTCCGCCCCCCCCCCCATGATTTTGGGTCTCTTCTGATTTGTTTAAAGCATATTTTCCTGAGGTCTTTGCCACCCTCTTAGTATTTTATTTGCTCCTTCATATATTCTTATCTGGACAAAATGACAAGGTGGAAAAACTCACCACAAAAAAAAAAAAAAAAAAGAACAAGAGGCAATACCAAAGGCTAGGGACCTAATCAATATGGACATTGGTAATATGTCAGATCTAGAGTTCAGAATGATGATTCTCAAGGTTCTAGCCAGGCTCAAAAAAGGCATGGAAGATATTACAGAAACCCTATCCAGAGAAACAAAAGCCCTTTCTGGAGAAATAAAAGAACTAAAATCTAACCAAGTTGAAATAAAAAAGATATTAATGAGGTGCAATCAAAAATGGAGGCTCTTACTGTTAGGATAAATGAGGCAGAAGAAAGAATTAGTCATATAGAAGACCAAATGACAGAAAATGAAGATGCTGAGCAAAAGAGGGACAAACAGCTACTGGACCACAAGGGGAGAATTCGAGAGATAAGTGACACCATAAGATGAAACAACATTAGAATAATTGGGATTCCAGAAGAAGAAGAAAGAGAGAGGGGAGCAGAAGGTATATTGGGAAGAATTATTGTAGAGAATTTCCTTAATATGGCAAAGGGAACAAGCATCAAAATCCAGGAGGTGCAGAGAAGCCTCCTCAAAATCAATAAGAATAGGTCCACACCCCATCACCTCATAGTAAAATTTACAAGTCTTAGCAACAAAGAGAAAATCCTGAAAGCAGCCCGGGAAAAGTCTGTAACATACAATGGTAAAAATATTAGATTGGCAGCAGACTTATCCACAGAGACCTGGCAGGCCAGAAAGAACTGGCATGAGATATTCAGAGCACTAAATGAGAAAAACATGCAGCCAAGAATACTATATCCAGCTAGGCTATCATTGAAAATAGAAGGAGAGATGAAAAGTTTCCAGGACAAACAAAAACTGAAAGAATTTGCAAACACCAAACCAGCTCTACAGGAAATATTGAAAGGGGTCCTCTAAACAAAGAGAGACCCTAAAAGTAGTAGATCAGAAAGGAACAGAGACAATATACAGTAACCATCACCTTACAGGCAATACAATGAAACTAAATTCATATCTCTCAATCGTTACCCTGAATGTTAATGGGCTAAATGCCCCAATCAAAAGACACAGGGCATCAGAATGGATAAAAAAACAAAACCCATCAATATGCTGCCTACAAGAAACTCATTTTAGACCCGAAGACACCTCCAGATTTAAAGTGAGGGGGTGGAAAACAATTTACCATGCTAATGGACATCAGAAGAAGGCTGGGGTGGCAATCCTTATATCAGATCAATTACACTTTAAGCCAAAGACTATAACGAGAGATGAGGAAGGACACTTTATTATACTCAAAGGGTCTGTCCACCAAGAAGATCTAACAATTTTAAATATCTATGCCTCGAACATGGGAGCAGCCAACTATATAAACCAATTAATAACAAAATCAAAGAAACACATCGACAGTAATACAATAATAGCAGGGGACTTTAACACTCCCTACAATGAAATGGACAGATCATCCAAGCAAAAGATCAACAAGGAAATAAAGGCCTTAAATGACACACTGGACCAGATGGACATCACAGATATATTCAGAACATTTCATCCCAAAGCAAAAGAATACACATTCTTCTCTAGTACACATGGAACATTCTCCAGAATAGATCACATCCTTGGTCATAAATCAGGTCTCAACCAGTATCAAAAGTTTGGGATCATTCCCTGCATATTTTCAGACCACAATGCTCTGAAGCTAGAACTCAATCACAAGAGGAAATTTGGAAAGAACCCAAATACATGAAGATGAAAGAGCATCCTTCTAAAGAATGAATGGGTCACCAGGAAATTAAAGAAGAATTGAAAAAAATCATGGAAACAAATGATAATGAAAACACAATGGTTCAAAATCTGTGGGACGCAGCAAAGGCAGTCCTGAGAGGAAAATATAGAGCGATACAAGCCTTTCTCAAGAAACAAGAAAGGTCTCAAATACACAACCTAACCCTACACCTAAAGGATCTGGAGAAAGAACAACAAAGAAAGCCTAAACCCAGCAGAAGAAGAGAAATCATAAAGATCAGAGTAGAAATCAATGAAAGAGAAACCATAAAAACAATAGAACAAATCAACGAAATTAGGAGCTGGTTCTTTGAAAGAATTAATAAGATTGATAAACCCCTGGCCAGACTTATCCAAAAGAAAAGAGAAAGGACCCAAATAAATAAAATCATGAATGAAAGAGGAGAGATTACATCCAACACCAAAGAAATACAAACAATTATAAGAACATATTATGAGCAACTCTATGCCAACAAATTTGACAATCTGGAAGAATTGGAAGCATTCCTAGAGATATATAAACTACCACGACTGAACCAAGAAGAAATAGAAAACCTGAACAGACCCATAACCAGTAAGGAGATTGAAACAGTCATCAAAAATCTCTAAACAAAAGCCAAGGGCCAGACGGCTTCCCAGGGGAATTTTACCAAACATTGAAAGAAGAATTAATACCCATTCTCCTGAAACTTTTCCAAAAAATAGAAATGGAAGGAAAACTTCCAAACTCATTTTATGAGGCCAGCGTCACCTTGATCCCAAAACCAGACAAGGATCCCATCAAAAAAGAGAATTACAGACCAATATCCTTGATGAACACAGATGTGAAAATCCCCACCAAAATACTGGCCAATAGGACCCAACACGACATTAAAAGGATTATTCACCATGAGCAAGTGGGATTTATTCCAGGGGGGCAAGGTTGGTTCAACATCCACAAATCAATCAATGTGATACAATATATTAATGAAAGAAAGAACAAGAACCATATGATACTCTCAATAGATGCTGAAAAAGCATTTGACAAAATACAGCATCCCTTCCTGATCAAAACTCTTCGAAGTGTATGGATGGAGGGCACATACCTCAATATTATCAAAGCCATCTATGAAAAACCCACCGCAAATATCATTCTCAATGGAGAAAAACTGAAAGCTTTTCCGCTAAGGTCAGGAACACGGCAGGGATGTCCATTATCACAAATGCTATTCAACATAGTACTAGAAGTCCTAGCCTCAGCAATCAGACAACAAAAAGAAATTAAAGGCATCCAAATCAGCAAAGAAGAATTCAAACTAACACTCTTTGCAGATGATATGATACTATATGTGGAAAACCCAAAAGACTCCACTCCAAAACTGCTAGAACTTGTACAGGAATTCAGGAAAGTGTCAGCATATAAAGTCAATGCACAGAAATCAGTTGCATTTCTTTACACCAACACCAAGACAGAAGAAAGAGAAATTAAGGAGTCAATCCCATTTACAATTGCACTCAAAACCATAAGATACCTAGGAATAAACCTAACCAAAGAGGCAAAGAATCTATACTCAGAAAACTATCAAGTACTCATGAGAGAAATTGAGGAAGACACAAGGAAATGGAAAAGTGTTCCATGCTCATGGATTGGAAGAACAAATATTGTGAAAATGTTTATGCTACCTAAAGCAATCTACACATTTAATGCAATCCCTATCAAAATCCCATCCATGTTTTTCAAAGAAATGGAACAAATAATCCTAAAAGTTATATGGAACCAGAAAAAACCTCGAATAGCGAAAGGAATGTTGAAAAAGAAAGCCAAAGTCGGTGGCATCACAATTCCGGACTTCAAGCTTTATTACAAAGCTGTCCTCATCAACACAGTATGGTACTGGCACAAAAACAGACACATAGATCAATGGAACAGAGTAGAGAGCCCAGAAATAGACCCTCAACTCTATGGTCAACTAATCTTTGACAAAGCAGGAAAGAATGTCCAGTGGAAAAAAGACAGCCTCTTCAACAAATGGTGCTGGGAAAACTAGACAGCCACATGCAGAAAAATGAAATTGGACTATTTCCTTACACCACACATGAAAATAGACTCAAAATGGATGAAGGACCTCAATGTGAGAAAGGAATCCTTCAAAATCCTTGAGGAGAACACAGGCAGCAACTTCTTCAACCTCAGCCACTGCAACTTCTTCCTGGGAACATCGCCAAAGGCCAGGGAAGCAAGGACAAAGATGAACTATTGGGACTTCATCAAGATCAAAAGGTTTTGCACAGCAAAGGAAACAGTTAACAAAACCAAGAGACAACTGACCGAATGGGAGAAGATATTTGCAAACGACATATCAGATAAAGGGCTAGTATCCAAAGTCTATAAAGAGCTTAGCAAACTCAACCCCAAAGAACAAATAATCCAATCAAGAAATGGGCAGTGGACATGAACAGATATTTCTGCAAAGACATCCAGATGGCCAACAGACACATGAAAAAGTGCTCCACATCACTAGGCATCAGGGAAATACAAATCAAAACCACAATGAGATACCACCTCACACCAGTCAGAATGGCTAAAATTAACCAGTCAGGAAATGACAGATGCTGGTGAGGATGCGGAGAAAGGGGAACCCTCCTACACTGTTGGTGGGAATGCAAGCTGGTGCAACCACTCTGGAAAAGAGCATGGAGGTTCCTCAAAAAGTTGAAAATAGAACTACCCTATGACTCAGCAATTGCACTACTGGGTATTTACCCTAAAGATACAAACGTAGTGATCCGAAGGGGCACGTGCACTGAAATGTTTATAGCAGCAATGTCCACAATAGCCAAACTATGGAAGGAACCTAGATGTCCATCAATGGATGAACGGATAAAGAAGATGTGGTATATATACAATGGAGTACTATGCAGCCATCAAAAGAAATGAAATCTTGCCATTTGCGACGATGTGGATGGAACTAGAGGGTTTTATGCTTAGCGAAATAAGTCAATCGGAGAAAGACAACTATCATATGATCTCTTTGATATGAGGAAGTGGACATAATTTTGTCTTCTATATTACTTTTTCATTCTTCTGATTCTTCTATCCTCATGGTTATTACATCCAGTTGGTTTCACACCTCAATTATAGCATTTTTTACCTTGGCCTGACTAGTTTCTAGGTCTTTTATCTCTGCAGTAAGGGATTTTCTGGTGTCTTCTTCTTCTTCTTCTTCTTTTTTTAAAAGATTTCATTTATTTATTTGACACAGAGAGAGATCACAAGTAGGCAGAAACGCAGGCAGAGAGAGAGAGAGAGGAGGAAGCAGTCTCCCTGCAAGCAGAGAGCCCAATGCGGGGCTCGATCCCAGGACCCTGAGATCATGACCTGAGCTGAAGGCAGAGGCTTTAACCCACTTGGCCACCCAGGCACCCCTTCCTGGTGTCTTCTATGCTTTTCTTAAGTCCACTAGTATCCTTCTGATTGTTGTTTTAAATTCTGGATCAGTCATATTACTTTTATCTGTTTCAATTAGATCCCTGGACATGACATTTTCTTCTTCTTTCTTTTGGGTTGAATTCCTCCCTCAGGGCATTTTGTCTAGGTCTTTGTCTTCTTTGTATGTTAGGAATGCCTGTTCAGTTTCTTGCTGCTAGGAGTAATAGCTTTATTCAGAAGAGGTCTTATACTGTCCAGGGCCTTGGTGTTTCAGGAAGTGTCTCTGGTGCATGCTGTGTGCACTCTGCTATTGTGATTTGGCTGCTCTTTCCCTCAAGTCAGTCCTTTGTAGAGTTTCTCCTTGCCTGAAATGGTGAGTGTTTGGAGCTTGGACAGAGTGTAGTGAGTTTTAACTAGGTGTTTTCTTGTCTGCTTATTAAATGAGGCCTGATACTATTTCGCCTAGAGCTGAAGCTCGCAGGATTCTATGGTCAGGATATGTGGTAAATATAGGGGACTTGTGCTGGTCTTCTGAGTGAAGGGCGTGCTGCTCTTCTTCTCAGGTATACTTGCCCAAGCAAAGAACTACCTACCTAGTGCAAGGGTAGAGATGGTGTAAGCTTTTTAGGTCACTACTGTTGGTGCTGTACTGTTCACTGAAGTCAGCCTGTGTTGATGGGTGGGGGATAAAAATGGTGTCAGCGAATTCTTTCATCCCCAGATATGGGAGTTTGTACTGCCACTCTCTGGGAAGTCATCACAGAAGAGCAAACATTCTCCCCTCATGTGTCCCAAGTGTCCCTTAGACCCCTGCCTTTACCCAGGCACTGTCCAGGCTGTCTTACCACTGGACACTGCAGTGCTGCTGGTTTTACCCCAGACACTGGCTGAGTTCCAAAAATCCAAGGTTAGGGACTCTGCAGGGTGAAAACTCTTTCAGTTCCTCTGGGGAATGGTCTTGATGCACTGGGGCTGGTGCTGGTTTGTCCCAGAAGTGTAGCTGCACCAATGTGCAGGAGCTTGGAGTTTAGAATACAGTGCAGCAAAGAGCCCGAGTCCAGTTTAGCCACCTTCAGAAGGTGTCTCTGTCCTTATGCATTAGGGGTAGGGAAGTGCAATGACGTCCCCTGAGGGGCAATAGTCACCTCTCCCAGATGCACTCCAGAAAAAAGGAACTGTCTGCCCAAGTGCATCCCTGGGGATCCTCTGATTGCTCTGTACACTCCCAAGCCTCTGTCCTCCTTCTACACAGGAACACTGCAACGCCTACTGGACCCAACACCAGCCATGGTGTGCACTTCTAAAACTCTAGCATTTGAGATTCACTGTTTGTAAAATCTCATGATAATTAGCTCTTCTCATTTTCCCAGTGAACAGCTTTGGGAATGTGTTTTCCTTGTGCAATCCCCCATGCTCTGCTCTCTCTCTCTCCCTTTTCTGTGATCAGAGCTCTCTTCCCTCCCCAGCACCCATGATCCTTTTCTTCCCCAGATCATGTCTCTGCACCTCCTACCTTCCACAATGTGGCCTCTTCTCTCCCTCTAGTTGTGTAGTTTTTTCTGTCAGTCCTCAGATTGATTTGTTGGGCGTTCAGAATTATTTGATATTTATCTAGCTGTGTTCAAGGGACAACACAAGCATAGGGTCCTCCTACTGTAATACTTTTACTATAATACTCCTACTAAATATAACTATATTAAATATAAGTATAATTAAATATAAATATAAATTTAAAAAAATGAAAGTAAATTAAAAATAGAATTACCATATATTGCAGTAATCACATATTGGGTATTTGCCAAAAGAAAATTGATACACTATTTCAAAACCATATATTCACTCCTATGTTTATTGTAGTGTTATGTACAACAGCCATGATATGGAAGCCATCCACGTGTCTATCAGTAGGTTAATGGATAAAGAAGATGTGAAATATATATTATATACATATAATATTAAATTTATACCACTCAGCCATAAAAAGGAATGTAATTTTGCCATTTGCAAGAACCTAGATGGTGTAACCTAGAGGTGTAACCAAGAACCTAGAGGGTGTAACATTAAGTGGAATATCTGTTAGAAAGTCAAATACCATTCAAGCTCACTTATATAGAATTTAAGAAACAAAATAAACAAGGGAAGAAAGAGAGAAACTGAAAAAGAAACCTGAAAATGCAGAGAAAAACCTGGTGGTTTCCTTGGTGGAAGTGGGTGGGAAGATGTGTGAAACAGATAAAGGGAATTTAGAGTGTGCTTATCTTGATGAACACTGAGAGATGTATGGAATTGTTTAATCATATTATTGTGTACCCAAAACTAAAATAACATTGTATTTCTTCTTTTTAAAAATTTTTAATTTTTTTTATAAACATATAACGTATTATTAGCCCCAGGGGCACAGATCTGTGAATCGCCAGGTTTACACACTTCACAGCACTCACCATAGCACATACCCTCCCCAGTGTCCATACCCCACCACCCTCTCCCAACCCCCCAACCCCCAGCAACCCTCAGTTTGTTTTGTGAGATTAAGAGTCTCTTATGGTTTGTCTCCCTCCCAATCCCATCTTGTTTCATTTATCCTTTTCCTATCCCCCAAACCCCCCACGTTGCATCTCCACTTCCTTATATCAGGGAGATCATATGATAGTTGTCTTTCTCCAATCGACTTATTTTGCTAAGCATAATATCCTCTAGTTCCATCCACATTGTTGAAAATGGCAAGATTTCATTTCTTTTGATGACTGCATAGTATTCCTATATATATGTGATATATATATATATATGTCACATATATATCTATATCACCTCTTCTTTATCCATTCATCTGTTGATGGACATCTAGGTTCTTTCCATAGTTTGGCTATTGTGGACATTGCTGCTATAAACATTTGGGTGCACGTGCCCCTTTGGATCACTATGTTTGTATCTTTAGGGTAAATACCCAGTAGTACAATTGCTGGGTCATAGGGTACCTCTGTTTTCAACTTTTTGAGGAACCTCCATGCTCTTTTCCAGAGTGGTTGCACCAGCTTGCATTCCCACCAACAGTGTAGGAGGGTTCCCCTTTCTTCACATCCTTGTCAGCATCTGTCATTTCCTGACTTGTTAATTTTAGCCATTCTGACTGGTGTGAGGTGGTATCTGATTGTCGTTTTGATGTGTACTTCCCTGATGTCTAGTGATGTGGAGCACTTTTTCATGTGTCTGCTTGGCCATCTGGATGTCTTCTTTGCAGAAATGTCTGTTCATGTCCTCTGCCCACTTCTTTTTTTTTTTTTTTAAAGATTTTATTTATTTATTTAACAGACAGAGATCACAAGTAGGCAGAGAAGCAGGCAGAGAGAGAGGAGGAAGCCAGCTCCCTGCTGAGCAGAGAGCCCCATGCGGGGCTTGATCCCAGAACCCTGGGATCATGACCTGAGCCCAAGGCAGAGGCTTTAACCCACTGAGCCACCCAGGCGCCCCTCTGCCCATTTCTTGATTGGATTATTTGTTCTTTGCGGGTTGAATTTGCTAAGCTCTTTAAAGATTTTGGATACTAGCCCTTTATCTGATATGTCGTTTGCAAATATCTTCTCCCATTTGGTCAGTTGTCTTTTGGTTTTGTTAACTGTTTCCTTTGCTGTGCAAAACCTTTTGATCTTGATGAAGTCCCAATAGTTCATCTTTGTCCTTGCTTCCCTGGCCTTTGGCGATGTTCCCAGGAAGAAGTTGCAGTGGCTGAGGTTGAAGAAGTTGCTGCCTGTGTTCTCCTCAAGGATTTTGATGGATTCCTTTCTCACATTGAGGTCCTTCATCCATTTTGAGTCTATTTTCATGTGTGATGTAAGGAAATGGTCCAGTTTCATTTTTCTGCAAATGGCTGTCTAATTTTCCCAGCACCATTTGTTGAAGAGGCTGTCTTTTTTCCATTGGACATTCTTTCCTGCTTTGTCAAAGATTAGTTGACCATAGAGTTGAGGGTCTATTTCTGGGCTCTCTACTCTGTTCCATTGATCTATGTGTCTGTTTTTGTGCCAGTACCATACTGTGTTGATGAGGACAGCTTTGTAATAGACCTTGAAGTCCGGAATTGTGATGCCACCGACTTTGGCTTTCTTTTTCAACATTCCTTTCGCTATTCGAGGTTTTTTCTGGTTCCATATAACTTTTAGGATTATTTGTTCCATTTCTTTGAAAAACATGGATGGGATTTTGATAGGGATTGCATTAAATGTGTAGATTGCTTTAGGTAGCATAAATATTTTCACAATATTTGTTCTTCCAATCCATGAGCATGGAACACTTTTCCATTTCCTTGTGTCTTCCTCAATTTCTCTCATGAGTACTTGATAGTTTTCTGAGTATAGATTCTTTGCCTCTTTGGTTAGGTTTATTCCTAGGTATCTTATGGTTTTGAGTGCAATTGTAAATGGGATTGACTCCTTAATTTCTCTTTCTTCTGTCTTGGTGTTGGTGTAAAGAAATGCAACTGATTTCTGTGCATTGACTTTATATGCTGACACTTTCCTGAATTCCTGTACAAGTTCTAGCAGTTTTGGAGTGGAGTCTTTTGGGTTTTCCACATATAGTATCATATCATCTGCAAAGAGTGTTAGTTTGAATTCTTCTTTGCTGATTTGGATGCCTTTAATTTCTTTTTGTTGTCTGATTGCTGAGGCTAGGACTTCTAGTACTATGTTGAATAGCATTTGTGATAATGGACATCCCTGCCGTGTTCCTGACCTTAGCGGAAAAGCTTTCAGTTTTTCTCCATTGAGAATGATATTTGCGGTGGGTTTTTCATAGATGGCTTTGATAATATTGAGGTATGTGCCCTCCATCCGTACACTTCGAAGAGTTTTGATCAGGAAGGGATGCTGTATTTTGTCAAATGCTTGTTCAGCATCCATTGAGAATATCATCTGGTTCTTGTTCTTTCTTTTATTAATAACATTGTATTTCAACCATACTTGAATAAAAAAGAGAGACCACATGGCAATTCCCATTCTTGTTAAAGTTTGAATAGCAGTTGTTTTGATGTGCATTTTAGGTAAATAACAAAAATTTTGATATAATTATGTGCCTTATATATGCTAAAGGAATTTTTATTGTTTATCTTAAATTCAAATTTAATTGGAAGTCTTGTATTTTATCTGGCAACCCCAAACCTGTATTTCTCTCAATACATATCCTTTTGCAAAAGACTACAATATGGCAGCCTGTACGCCTTAGTTCCCTTGTCTTCATCCCCAGACTCAGGTACCACTTAAGACAGCAATAAGAAGCTCCAGTTTTCAAATCCTCTGCATTTCATATAGTAGAATTAAATTACCTTATTTGCCCATAACTGTCCATGAACAATACTTAACAAAAATTCTGAGAATTCTCAGGTTTGTTTTTACTCTGGTATTAGTTTCCTTTAAATATGAGAGCTTTTTTACTAATGTCCCTTTGGGAAAATTTAAATTTCTGAGATGCAACCTTTTTCCTGGTAAACAAGACCAATTGGGCCACTAATAAGGATTTCATTTTCCATTATAGGTGCAGCACCAAGTCTAACTTTCTGAAGGCACTTGAACATTATGCAATTTGTTCAGAAGCTATTATCTTTGAGAGTGGAACAGGAAGAATATAATTCTCATTTACATTTATGTCTTCTAAAGTATCCTTCCCTAACTTTGGAAAGTTCTAGAATAACTTGTCACTTAAAGAATGAAAACACTTTATTTCTTAAATTTGAATTTGTGGCTTTTTTTTTTTTTTAGATTTTGAATAGGTAAGAATTATTAAAAGTATGAGGAATGTCAGGAGTGAATTTCCCCCACTTTTTTTCCATTAGTAATCTAGGGTCCTCAGATCTAATTGCATTTCTTCTTACTGAAAAATACCCTCACAATATTCTAGCATGATTCACTCATTGTAAATAAGTGTAAGACACAGTTCCCTAGGGTGGCTGGGATCTGCATTATAAGCCTGATCCTTTATTGTGGGATCAAAGGCTGTGGTTGCTATTAAAGCACATGCCATCAACGAGCATGCAGAAAGGAGATATTACTGGGGTTATGGTGGTGGAGGGCTTCCCTGAGCTTGTGAAATCATATTGGGCTGGGTACTACCTAGGCTATCAAAAGTACATTGGCCCTAGGACCACTCTTATTCTTTTTTTTAACTCCTCCATACCTCTTCATTTTATTTTTCCTCAAATTGTATTTTGAAAACATTTCAGCAAAAACTTGCAAGAATAATATAACAGACCCCTGTGTGTGTATACATATGAGTCTCATTATTTGAAGATTCTGTATTGGTAAATTCGCCTATTTAGTTTTTTATTCAAGTAAATTAACACAGTATTGTATTTGTTTCAAGTGTACAATATAAGGATTCAACAATTCTATACATTTCTCAGTGCTCATTAAGAGGAGTGTTCTCTTAATCCCCTTTATCTATTTCACCCATCCCGCCACTCACCTCCCCTTTGGCAGCCACCAGTTTGTTCTCTGTATTTAAGAATCTGTTTTTTTTATTATTGTAGATTTTGTCTCTTCCTTTATTTGTTTTGTTTCCTAAATTCCATACTAGTGAAATCATATGGTATTTGTCTGTCTCTGGCTGACTTATTCCACTTAGCATTATACATCCATCCAGGTTGCTATAAATGGTAGATTTCATTCATTTTATGGCTGAGTAATATTTCATTTTATGTGTGTGTGTATGTGTGTGTGTTTGTTTCATCACTGAATAATCACTGAGTAATATACCATATATATATATATATATATATATATACACACATCTATATGGTATATATACATATATATATGTATTTCATCATTTACATACAACATTCAGTGCTTATCACAAAAAATGCCCTCCTTATTACCCATCCCCCATTTAACCAATCCTCCTGATGAATCACTAAATTCTACTCCTGAAACCAGTATTATACTATATTATACTATATGTTAACTAACTAGAATTTAAATAAAAATTTGAAAAAAATGGAAGTCTATATCAAATGTCATTAATTGTCTGATTTAGTATTCTATTTAAAATTTTTTTTAAAAAAACAATAACAGTATTCATTGTTTTTGCACCACACCCAGTGCTCTATGCAATACGTGCCCTCCCCAATACCCACCACCTGGTTCCCCCAACCTCCCACCCCTCCCTTCAAAACCCTCAGGTTGTTTTTCAGTGTCCATAGTCTCTCATGGTTCACCTCTCCTTCCAATTTCTCTCAACTCCCTCTCCTCTCCATCTCCACTTGTCCTCCATGTTA
The DNA here is from genome assembly GCF_963455335.1 of Martes martes. NCBI lineage: Eukaryota > Metazoa > Chordata > Mammalia > Carnivora > Mustelidae > Martes > Martes martes. The sequence continues at coordinate 61,205,724 of NC_137897.1, forward strand.
TTTGTTATGCTCCACAAATAAGTGAAACCATATGATAATTGGCTCTCTCTACTTGACTTATTTCACTCAGCATAATCTTTTCCAGTCCCATCCATGTTGCTACAAAAGTTGGATATTCATCCTTTCTGATGGAGGCATAATACTCCATAGTGTATATGGACCACATCTTCCTTATCCATTTATCCGTTGAAGGGCATCTTGGTTTTTCCACAGTTTGGTGACCGTGGCCATTGCTGCTATAAACATTGGGGTACAGATGGCCCTTCTTTTCACTACATCTGTATCTTTGGGGTAAATACCCAGTAGTGCAATTGCAGGGTCATAGGGAAGCTCTATTTTTTAATTTCTTGAGGAATTTCCACACTGTTCTCCAAAGTGGCTGCACCAGTTTGCATTCCCACCAACAGTGGAAGAGGGTTCCCCTTTCTCCACATCCTCTCCAACACACGTTGTTTCCTGTCTTGCTAATTTTGGCCATTCTAACTGGTGTAAGGTGGTATCTCAATGTTGTTTTAATTTGAATCTCCCTAAAAGCTAGTGATGATGGACATTTTTTCATGTGTCTGATAGCCATTTGTATGTCTTCATTGGAGAGGTATATGTTAATATCTTCGGCCCATTTTTTGATATGATTATCTGTTTTGTGTGTGTTGAGTTTGAGGAGTTCTTTATAGATCCTGGATATCAACCTTTTGTCTGTACTGTCATTTGCAAACATCTTCTCCCATTCCGTGGGTTGTCTCTTTGTTTTGTTGACTGTTTCCTTTGCTGTGAAGAAGGATTTGATCTTGATGAAGTCACAAAATTTCATTTTCGCTTTTGTTTCCTTTGCCATTGGAGACATGTCTTGAAAGAAGTTGCTGTGGCTGATATCGAAGAGGTTACTGCCTATGATCTCCTCTAGGATTCTGATGGATTCCTGTCTCATGTTGAGGTCTTTTATCCATTTTGAGTTTATCTTTGTATACAGTGTAAGAGAATGGTCGAGTTTCATTCTTCTACATATAGCTGTCCAATTTTCCCAGCACGATTTATTGAAAAGACTGTCTTTTTTCCACTGTATATTTTTTCCTGCTTTGTCGAAGATTATTTGACCATAGAGTTGAGGGTCCATATCTGGGCTCTCTTCTCTGTTCCACTGGTCTATATGTCTGTTTTTAATGCCAGTCCCATGCTGTCTTGGTGATGACATCTTTGTAGTAAAGCTTGAAATCAGGTAACGTGATGCTGCCAGTTTTATTTTTGTTTTTCAAAATTTCCTTAGCAATTCAGGGTCTCTTCTGATTCCATACAAATTTTAGGATGATTTGCTCCAACTCTTTGAAAAATACCGCTGGAATTTTGATCAGAATGGCATTAAAATATAGATTGCTCTAGGCAGTATAGTCTATTTAACAATGTTTATTCTTCCGATCCAAGAGCATGGAATGGTCTTCCATCTTTCTGTGTCTTCTTCAATTTCTTTCATGAGTGTTCTGTAAATCCTCGAGCACAGATCCTTTACCTCTTTGGTTAGATTTATTCCCAGGTATCTTATGGTTCTTGGTGCTATAGTAAATGGAATCGATTCTCTAATTTCCCTTTCTGTATTTTCATTGTTAGTGTATAAGAAAGCCACTGATTTCTGTTCATTGACTTTGTATCCTGCCACGGTACTGAATTGCTGTATGAGTTCTAGTAGTTTGGGGGTGGGGTCTTTTGGGTTTTCCATATAAACTATCATGTCATCTGCGAAGAGAGAGAGTTTGACTTCTTCATTGCCAATTTGGATACCCTGTATTTCTCTTTGTTGTCTGATTGCTGTTGCTAGGACTTCTAGTAATATGTTGAACAAGAGTGGTGAGAGTGGGCATCCTTGTCGTGTTCCTGGTCTCAACGGGAAGGCTGCAATCTTTTTCCCATTGAGGTTGATATTTGCTGTGGGTCTTTCATAGATAGATTTGATGAAGTTCAGGAATGTTCCCTCTATCCCTATATTCTGAAGGGTTTTAATCAGGAATGGATGCTGGATTTTGTCAAATGCTTTTTCTGCATCCATTGAGAGGACCATGTGGTTCTTCTCTCTTCTCTTATTGATTTGTTCTATCACATTGATTGACTTGCAAATGCTGAACCATCCTTGTAACCCAGGGATGATGAATCCCACCTAGTCATGGTGGATAATCTTTTTTAATGTGCTGTTGGATCCCGTTTGCTAGGTTCTTGTTGAGAACCTTAGCATCCATATTCATCAGGGATATTGGTCTGAAATTCTCCTTTTTGGTAGGGTCTTTGCCTGGTTTGGGGATCAGGGTAATGCTAGCTTCATAAAAAGTGACTGGAAGTTTTCCTTCTGCTTCAATTTTTTGAAACAGCTTCAGGAGAATAGGTGTTATTTCTTCTTTGAAAGTTTGGTAGAATTCCCCAGGGAATCCATCAGGTCCTGAGCTCTTGTTTTTTGGGAGGTTTTTGATCATTGCTTCAATCTCGTTACTAGATATCAGTCTATTCAGATTGTCAATTTCTTGCTGGTTCAAATTTGGGAGTTTATAGTTTTCCAGGAATGCATCCATTTTATCTAGGTTGCTTAGCTTATTGGCATATAACTGTTGATAATAACTTCTGATGATTGTTTCTACTCTTGGTGTTAGTTGTGATCTCTCCCTTTTCATTCATAATTTTATTAATTTGGGCTTTCTCTCTTTTCTTTTGGATTAGTGTGGCCAATGGGTTATCGATCTTATTGATTCTTTCAAAAAACCAGCTTCTAGTTTCATTGATATGTTCTACTGTATCTCTGGTTTCTACCTCATTGATCTCTGCTCTAATCTTGATTATTTCCCTTCTTACGTGTGGAGTTGGTTTGATTTGTTGTTGATTCTCCAGTTCTTTAAGGTGTAGAGACAGCTGGTGTATTCTGGATTTTTCCATTTTTTTTGAGGGAAGCTTGGATGGCTATGTATTTCCCCCTTAAGACCACCTTTGCTGTATCCTATAGGTTTTGGACCGAAGTGTCTTCATTCTCATTGGTTTCCATGAATTATTGAAGTTCTTCCTTGATCTCCTGGTTGATCCAAGCTTTCTTTTTTTTTAAATTAATTTATTTATTTTAATAAACATATAATGTATTTTTATCCCCAGGGGTACAGGTCTGTGAATCGCTAGGTTTACACATTTCACAACACTCATCATAGCACATACCCCCCCCCCCCAAGGTCCATTTCCCCACCACCATCTCCCGTCCCCCCTCCCCCCAGCAACCCTCAGTCTGTTTTTTGAGATTGAGTCTTTTATGGTTTGTCTCCCACCCAATACTATCTTCTTTCATTTTTTCTTTCCCTACCTCCCCCCAACCCCCACATTGCATCTCCACTTCCTCATATCAAAGAGATCATATGATAGTTGTCTTTCTCCGATTGACTTATTTAGGCCAAGCATAATACCCTCTAGTTCTATCCACGTCATCGCAAATGGCAAGATTTCATTTCTTTTGATGGCTGCATAGTATTCCATTGTGTATATATACCACTTCTTCTTTATGCATTCATCTGTTGATGGTCATCTAGGTTCTTTCCATAGTTTGGCTATTGTGGACATTGCTGCTATAAACATTCGGGTGCACATGCCCCTTCGGAGCACCACATTGTACCTTTAGGATATATACCCAGTAGTGCAATTGCTGGGTCATAGGGTACTTCTATTTTCAGTTTTTTGAGGAACCTCCACATTGCTTACCAGAGTGCTTGCACTAGCTTCCATTCCCACCAGCAGTGTAGGAGGGTTCCCCTCTCTCCGCATCCTCGCCAGCATCTGTCATTTCTTGACTTGTTAATTTTAGCCATTCTGACTGGTGTGAGGTGGTATCTCATTGTGGTTTTGATTTGTATTTCCCTGATGCCGAGTGATGTGGAACATTTTTTCATGTGTCTGTTGGCCATCTGGATGTCTTCTTTGCAGAAATGTCTGTTCATGTCCTCTGCACATTTCTTGATTGGATTATTTGTTCTTTGCATGTTGAGTTTGATAAGTTCTTTATAGATTTTGGATACTAGCCCTTTATCTGATATGTCGTTTGCAAATATCTTCTCCCATTCTGTCAGTTGTCTTTTGGTTTTGTTAACTGTTTCCTTTGCTGTGCAAAAGCTTTTGATCTTGATGAAATCCCAATAGTTCATTTTTGCCCTTGCTTCTGTTGCCTTTGTCAATGTTCCTAGGAAGAAGTTGCTGTGGCTGAGGTCAAAGAAGATGCTGCCTGTGTTCTCCTCAAGGATTTTGATGGATTCCTTTCTCACATTGAGGTCCTTCATCAATTTTGAGTCTATTTTCGTGTGTGGTGTAAGGAAATAGTCCAATTTCATTTTTCTGCATGTGGCTGTCCAATTTTCCCAGCACCATTTGTTGAAGAGGCTGTCTTTTTTCCATTGGACATTCTTTCCTGCTTTGTCGAAGATTAGTTGACCATAGAGTTGAGGGTCTATTTCTGGGCTCTCTATTCTGTTCCATTGATCTATATGTCTGTTTTTGTGCCAGTACCATACTGTGTTGATGAGGACAGCTTTGTAATAGAGTTTGAAGTCTGGAATTGTGATGCCACCAATTTTGGCTTTCTTTTTCAATATTCCTTTTGCTATTCAAAGTCTTTTATGATTCCATATAAATTTTAGGATTATTTGTTCCATTTCTTTGAAAAACATGGATGGGATTTTCATAGGTATTGAATTAAATGCGTAGATTGCTTTAGGTAGCATAGACATTTTCACATTTGTTCTTCCAATCCATGAGCATGGAACATTTTTCCATTTCTTTGTGTCTTCCTCAATTTCTTTCATGAGTACTTTATCGTTTTCAGAGTATAGATTCTTTGCCCCTTAGGTTAGATTTATTCCTAGGTATCTTATGGTTTTGGGTGCAATTGTAAATGGGACTGACCCCTTAATTTCTCTTTCTTCTGTCTTGGTGTTAGTGTAAAGAAATGCAACTGATTTCTGTGCATTGACTTTATATCCTGACACTTTCCTGAATTCCTGTACAAGTTCTAGCAGTTTTGGAGTGGAGTCTTTTGGGTTTTCCACATATAGTATCATATCATCTGCAAAGAGTGTTAGTTTGAATTCTTCTTTGCTGATATGGATGCCTTTAATTTCTTTTTGTTGTCTGATTGCTGAGGCTAGGACTTCTAGTACTATGTTGAATAGCATTTGTGATAATGGACATCCCTGCCGTGTTCCTGACCTTAGTGGAAAAGCTTTCAGTTTTTCTCCATTGAGAATGACATTTGCGGTGGGTTTTTCATAGATGGCTTTGATAATATTGAGGTATGTGCCCTCTATCCCTACACTTTGAAGAGTTTTAATCAGGAAGGGATGCTTCACTTTGTTAAATGCTTTTTCCGCATCTATTGAGAGTATCATATGGTTCTTATTCTTTCTTTTATTAATGTATTGTATCACATTGATGGATTTGTGGATGTTGAACCAACCTTGCAGCCCTGGAATAAATCCCACTTGGTCGTGGTGAATAATCCTTTTAATGTACTGTTGGATCCTATTGGCCAGTATCTTGGTGAGAATTTTCGCATCTGTGTTCATCATGGATATTGGTCTGTAATTCTTTTTTTTGATGGGATCCTTGTCTGGTTTTGGGATCAAGGTGACACTAGCCTCATTAAATGAGTTTCGAAGTTTTCCTTCCATTTCTATTTTTTGGAACAGTTTCAGGAGAATAGGAATTAATTCTTCTTTCGATGTTTGGTAGAATTCCCCTGGGAAGCCGTCTGGCCCTGAGCTTTTCTTTGTTTGGAGATTTTTGATGACTGTTTCAATCTCCTTACTGGTTATGGGTCTGTTCAGGTTTTCTATTTCTTCCTGGTTCAGTCGTGGTAGTTTATATGTCTCTAGAAATGTATCCATTTCTTCCAGATTGTCAAATTTGTTGGCATAGAGTTGCTTATAGTATGTTCTTATAATTGTTTGTATTTCTTTGATGTTGGTTGTGATCTCCCCTCTTTCATTCATGATTTTATTTATTTGGGTCTTTTCTCTTTTCTTTTGGATAAGTCTGGCCAGGGGTTTGTCAATCTTATTAATTCTTTCATAGAACCAGCTCCTAGTTTCGTTGATTTGTTCTATTGTTTTTTAGTTTCTATTTCATTGATTTCTGCTCTGATCTTTATGATTTCTCTTCCTCTGCTGGCTTTAGGCTTTCTTTGTTGTTCTTTCTCCAGCTCCTTTAGGTGTAAGGTTAGCTTGTGTAATTGAGACCTTTCTTGTTTCTTGAGAAAGGCTTGTACTGCTATATATTTTCCTCCCAGGACTGCCTTTGTTGTGTCCCACAGATTTTGAACCGTTGTGTTTTCATTATCATTTCTTTCCATGATTTTTTTCAATTCTTCTTTAGTTTCCCGGTTGACCCATTCATTCTTTAGAAGGATGCTCTTTCGTCTCCATGTATTTGGGTTCTTTCCAAATTTCCTCTTGTGATTGAGTTCTAGCTTCAGAGCATTGTGGTCTGAAAATATGCAGGGAATGATCCCAATCTTTTGATACCGGTTGAGACCTGATTTATGACCCAGGATGTGGTCTATTCTGGAGAATGTTCCATGTGCTCTAGAGAAGAATGTGTATTCTGTTTCTTTGGGATGGAATGTTCTGAATATATCTGTGATGTCCATCTCGTCCAGTGTATCATTTAAAGTCTTTATTTCCTTGTTGATCTTTTGCTTAGATGATCTGTCCATTTCAGTGTAGGGAGTGTTAAAGTTCCCTGCTATTATTGTATTACTGTCGATGTGTTTCTTTGATTTTGTTATTAATTGGTTTATATAGTTGGCTGCTCCCATGTTCGAGGCATAGATATTTAAAATTGTTAGATCTTCTTGGTGGACAGACCCTTTGATTATAATAAAGTGTCCTTCCTCATCTCTCGTTATAGTCTTTGGCTTAAAGTCTAATTGATGTGATATAAGGATTGCCACCCCAGCCTTCTTCTGATGTCCATTAGCATGGCAAATTGTTTTCCACCCCCTCACTTTAAATCTGGAGGTGTCTTCGGGTCTAAAATGAGTTTCTTGTAGGCAGCATATTGATGGGGTTTGTTTTTTTATCCATTCCGATGCCCTGTGTCTTTTGATTGGGGCATTTAGCCCATTAACATTCAGGGTAACGATTGAGAGATATGAATTTAGTTTCATTGTATTGCCTGTATGGTGATTGGTACTGTATATTGTCTCTGTTTCTTTCTGATTTACTACTTTTAGGGTCTCTCTTTGCTTAGAGGACCCCTTTCAATATTTCCTGTAGAGCTGGTTCGGTGTTTGCAAATTCTTTCAGCTTTTGTTTGTCCTGGAAGCTCTTTATCTCTCCTTCTATTTTCAATGATAACCTAGCTGGATATAGTATTCTTGGCTGCATGTTTTTCTCGTTTAGTGCTCTGAATATCTCATGCCAGTTCTTTCTGGCCTGCCAGGTCTCTGTGGATAGGTCTGCTGCCAATCTAATGTTTTTACCCTTGTACGTTACAGACTTCTTGTCCCGGGCTGCTTTCAGGATTTTCTCTTTGTCACTAAGACTTGTAAATTTTACTATCAGGTGACGAGGTGTGGACCTATTTTTATTGATTTTGAGGGGTGTTCTCAGCATCTCCTGGATTTTGATGTTTGTTCCCTTTGCCATATTAGGGAAATTGTCTACAATAACTGTCTCCAATATACCTTCTGCTCCCCTCTCTCTTTCTTCTTCTTCTGGAATCCCAATTATTCTAATGTTGTGTCATCTTATGGTGTCGCTTATCTCTCGAATTCTCTCCTCATGGTCCAGTATTTGTTTGTCTCTCTTTTGCTCAGCGTCTTTATTCTCTGTCCTTTGGTCTTCTATATGACTAATTCTATCTTCTGCCTCATTTATCCTAGCAGTAAGAGCTTCCATTTTTTATTGCACCGCATTAATAGCTTTTTCGATTTCAACTTGGTTAGATTTTAATTCTTTTATTTCTCCAGAAAGGGCTTTCATCTCTCCGGAGAGGGTTTCTCTAATATCTTCTATGCCTTTTTCGAGCCCAGCTAGAACCTTGAGAATCGTAATTCTGAACTCTAGATCTGTCATATTACCAATGTCTGTATTGATTAGGTCCCCAGCCTTCGGTACTGCCTCTTGTTCTTTTTTTGTGGTGAGTTTTTCCACCTTGTCCTTTTGTCCAGATAAGATTTGCTTTCTCCTCCTCTGTAATTCTGCTGATCTTGGTGAATGAAGTTGGTCTTGGCAGGATTTCTTGTTGATCTTCTGGGGGAGGGGCCTGTTGTAGTGATTCTCAAGTGTCTTTGCTGCAGCCGGAATTGCACAGCCCTTGCCAGGGGCTGGGCTAAGTAATCTGCTCGGGTTCGCTTTCGGGAGTTTTTGTTCCCTGAGTGCTTTCCCTAGAGTTCCGGAGGATGGGAGTAAAGATGGTGGCCTCCCAATGTCCAACCCGGAGGAGCCGAGACCTTGGGGTCCTGCTCCTCACTGCACCCTCAGAGAAACGCGCCCAACCGCCCCTGCCTCCCTGGCCTCCGGTCGCACCTGGAGGAAAGCAGTCAATCGCTCGCACTTGGAGAAATGCACCCGGTCACTTCCATCTCCGTGGCCTCCGCCGCTCTCTGAGCCCACGCAGCCTGAGACCGGCTCAAGGTAAGCCCCTGCTGAGAGCTCAAACCTCGGCTTTGTCGCTGTAGCTGGCTTCCCCGCTCTAATACCTGTGAGCTCTGCGGCACTCAGACACCCCTGGTCCTTCTGTGACCCCGCGGGACCTGGCGTTACACTGACCCCACGTGGGCTTCCCCCCGGTTTAGCCTCTGGAACGATGTCCCTCCATGGAGCAGACTTAGAAGTCCTGATTTAGTGCTCTGTTGCTCCACCGCTTGCCGGGAGCCGACCCCTCCCCCCGCGGTCTGTCTTCCCGTCGCTTTGGATTCACTTCTCCGCAGGTCCTACCTTTTAGAAAGTGATTGATTTTCTGTTTCTAGAATTGTTGCTCTTCTTCTCTTTGATTTCCCGTTGGATTTGTAGGTGTTCACAATGGTTTGATAAGCTATCTAGCTGATCTCCTGCTACCTGATGTTGTCTCATCCTGCTACTTCTCCGCCATCTTTACTCCTCAACCTGATCCAAGCATTATTAAGCAAGGTGATCTTTAGCTTCCAGGTGTTTCAGTTCCTTCCAAACTTCTCCTTGTGATTGAGCTCCAGTTTCAAAGTATTGTGATCTGAGAATAGGCAGGGAATCATCTCAGTCTTTTGGTATCGGTTGAGTCCTGATTTGTGACCCAGTATGTGGTCTATTCTGGAGAAGGTTCCATGTGCACTTGAGAAGAATGAGTATTCTGTTGTTTTAGGGTGGAATGTTCTGTATATATCTATGAGGTCCATCTGGTCCAGTGTGTCATTCAATGCTCTTGTTTCTTTATTGATTTTCTGCTTCGATGATCTATTACAGAGAGAGGCATGTTAAGATCTCCTACTATTAATGTATTCATATCAATATGCCTCTTTATCTTGATTAATAGTTTTCTTATGTAGTTGGTTGCTCCCATATTGGGGGCATAGATATTTACAATTGTTAGATTATCTTGGTGGATAATCCCTTTAAGAATGATGTAGTGTCCTTCTGTATCTCTGACTACAGTGTTTAGTTTAAAATCTAATTTATCTGTTCTGAGAATTGCTACTCTGGCCTTCTTTCGAGGCCCATTGGCATGAAAGATGCTTCTCCATCCCTGCACTTTCAGTCTGGGTGTATCCTTAGGCTCGAAATGGGTCTCTTTTAGACAACATATGGATGGGTCCTGTCCTTTTATCCAATCTGCAACCCTGTGTCATTTTATGGGCGCATTTAGGCCATTCACATTGGGAGTGATTATTGATAGATTCGTTTTTATTGACATCGTGTTACCTTTGAAGTCTTTCTTTCTGTCGATTGTCTCTATATTTCTGTTCAATGTTATTCTTGGGATTTTTCCTCTTTTATAGAACCCCCCTTAATATTTCCTGCAGTGTTGGCTTGGTGGTCGCATACTCTTTTAAGCCTTGCCGGTCTTGGAAACTCTTTATCTCTCCATCTATTTTGAATGTCAGTCTTGCTGGATAAAGTATTCTTGGCTGCATGTTCTTCTCATTTAGTGCCCTGAATATATCTTGCCAGCCCTTTCTGGCTTGCCAGGTTTCTGTGGACAGGTCTGACGTTATTCTGATGGGCTTTCCTCTGTACGTAAGGAGCTTCTTTGTTCTAGTGGCTTTCAAGAGATTGTATCTACAATTATGATTTCTCAATTTAACTATCAGGTGACTTGATGTTTTTTTAGAATCTATAATCTTTGGGGGAGACCATTCTGCCTCTAATACATGAGCGCTGGTTCCATTCGTGAGATTGGGAAAATTTTCATGAAGAACTTGTTCCACTATATCTTCTAGACTTCTTTCTTTCTTCTCCCCTTCAGGGATTCCAATAATTCTGATGTTGGAACGTTTCATGGCATCATTTATTTCCCTAATTCTGTTTTTGTTGCTTCTAAGCTGTTTGGACCAGGCTTCCTCCTGATCCTTTCTCTCTATGTGTTTGTCTTCCAGATCACTAATTCTATCTTCTGTCTCAGTTACCCTAGCTTTTAGAGAATTTAGATTAGATTGGAACTCATTGAGAGCATTGTGAACATCATCCCTGGTGGCTTTCAGTTCTGCCCTAATCAATTCCATTTGGTCATCCATGGCTTTCTCCAACCTAGCTATTGCCTGGATAATTGTTAGCCTGAATTCCCTTTCCAACATATTGTCTAGGTCGATAGCATTAGTTCTATTTCAGAAGGCCCATCCTCTGTATTTTTCTTCTGTTGGGCATTCCTCCTCCTAGTCATTTTGGTGAGAGGTGGCTGAATGGATGTAGCTGGATGTATCTACTGTGGTGCAGTTGAGGTGCACCCTGGAACACTTCTGAGCAATCAGGATTCTCCACCCAAATGAGAGAAAAAAGAAAAGAAAAAGAAAAAGAGAGAAAGAGAGAGAGACAGGGAAAAAAAAGGATTATTAAAGAGAGGGCTCAGCCCAAATGGGCCCCAAGGTAAGATTTATGAAGTATACAAAGAAAAAGAGTGATAAAAGTATATGACAAGAGAAAAAAAAATATATACATAAAAGCAAAAAAAAAAAAAAAAGAAGAACCTCGTCAAAAAGTACCCCAAGTATAAGATTTATATACTATTAGGACAAACACAAATACGCAGAAACACTGGAGGAAGAAAAAGATGGGAGAGTGGTTAAAAATTCTCATTGTGGGTGAGGAAGGTTGTTTTGATTCTTCCTGGGTGTATCTTGATATCTTTGTTAAAGGACTCAACTTTCCTAAGATAAAGGGGGATTAAAAATTGGTTTACCTATAGGGGTAGCACTGGTTGGGGAAAGGGGATTACCTTGAAGTTTAACTCTATATGAATATTAAAAAATAAAAATGAAAAAAAGAATAAACTAAAATTTTTTAAAAACTTAAAAAATAGAAAAGCAAAAGAAAAACACGGGTATATGTATCAAAAAGTTCAGGTTACAAGGTTATTATGGAATTTGATGTACTGGACATCTCACTGTGATGTTAAATAGGTTAAAAAATTATATATATATATATATATATATAAAATGAATCAGAATAATGGGAATGAATCAAACACAAAAGTTGTATATATGAAGTAGTGGTGGTTGTTCTCTTGTCTTTTTTTTTCCCCCTGGTGTGTTTTCTGGAGGAGTGGCCTGCTGCGTGGGTTTTCAATGTTCCCTGAGTTAAGTCCTCCTGCCCCCCTCAAGGGGGTGGGCTCTGAGGAAACCGGTTTTTCAGGCTTTTGTTCTCTGGAGATTTTTATATTTGTTTGTTTCTTTTCTCTCGCCTTGACAGCTTTTGATGGTTTTTGGAGGTTTAGAGGAAAGCAAACTGTACCCTGACCTCCCTCTCAGAAAGAAGCCTCAGTCTGTTCCCTGCTGGGTGCTCCAGAGCACATTAAGTTCCCCCTCAGCCGCTGGCAGAGCAGGTTCTGATTCGTGGTCCCTGGGGACACAGGAACTCCTGCTTGTACCCAAAACCAGGACAGCGGTGGCTGTCTGGGCAGCTCCAGACCACCAGAGAGATTCCAAGCAGTGATTGCACACTGAGATTTTCCCGCTGGCCCGGGCTGGGAGTGCCTGGTCTTTCCGGGTCTGAGAGCACCGGGCTGGCGCCTGCACGCACCTCTCTCAGGGGATGGTGTGGGATGCATGCGTCTCAGGCGCTGATAGTACGGTGTGGCGTTCTGCCAGCTGGCAAGGGACCCAGGCCCTCACTGGAGCCAGATGCCACGTGTTCTCAGGCATGCTGGTGGCTCAGGGACCAAGACCTGTTTTCTCCACCACACTCTCTCCGGCTCAGCCCAGGGTTGGCTGTCCTGGGTCTGGGGACTTAAGCCCCTGTCCCTAACCACCCCAATTCCCACAATTTCCTCCCATGATCCTTTGCTCTTTTTGAGTGCTTTCAACCAGACTCCAAGTTAATGCTGGTCCCCAGATGCAGGGCACTCTCGTATTGGGGTATTACTTTCCAATGCGTCGCCTCTGGTGGCTCCCTCCCCCTTTTGTTTATCTTCCGATATCAGTCTTACATTCCCACTCCACTTTACCTGCCCACTGGTGTCTTCTGTCCCTGTAGAGATCCAGACGTGTATAATTCTGATCTCAGGCTGATTTCATGGGTGATCGGAGTTCTTTAGCAGGTAATCAGCTCACTTTAGGGTACAGGTTGAAATGGCACCTCCTCCTACTTCCCCACCATCTTGTCTTCCCCTATTTTTTAAAATTTTAAGATCAAACCAGGAGTGTACGTTGCATTTAACCATCATATTCCTTTTGTCTTCTTTATCATAAAACAGTTTCATAGCATTTTTTTTTTGGAGGGAGTGTCTTCCATGACATATGTTTTTGAGGATTCCAGGACAGTTGTTTTGTAGAATACTTCCCATGATTTGAATTAGGTTACATATTTTTAATAAAAATTCTACATGAGTGATGCTGTGTTCCACCCCCTCTGTGGAAGTTGTCTTAATTTTTTTATATTGTGTTAGAAACATTTAATATGAAATCTACCCTTTTAGCAAAATTTTAAGTGTGCAATGTACTATTTTTAACAATAAACACAAGGTTGGTTTTTTAAAAATTTATTTATTTGACAGAGAGATCACAAGTAGGCAGAGAGGCAGGCAGAGAGAGAGAGAGAGAGACAGGCTCTCTGCTGAGCAGAGAGCCCGATGTGGGGCTCGATCCCAAGACCCTGAGATCATGACCTAGGCAGAAGGCAGAGGCTTAACCCACTGAGCCACACAGGGACCCCTAAACACAAGGTTGTACAACAGATATCTGTAGCTTACTTTTCTTGTTTTCCTGAAATTTGATGTCTGTTGATTAACTCTCTGTTTTTCCCTAGAAACCAGCTTTCCACTCTGAGCCCATGAATTTGTTATGTTAAATGCCTCACAAAAGTAGAATCATGCAGGGGCGCCTGGGTGGCTCAGTGGGTTAAAGCCTCTGCCTTCAACTCGGGTCATGATCCCAGGGTCCTGGGATTGAGCCCCGCATCGGGCTCTCTGCTCCATGGAGAGCCTGCTTTCTCCTCTCTCTCTGCCTGCCTCTCTGCCTACTTGTGATCTCTGTCAAATAAATAAATAAAAATCTTAAAAAAAAAGTAGAATCATGCAGTATTTGTCTTTCCATAACTGGCTAATTTCATTCAGCATAATGTTCTCAGAGTTTTCATTTATGTAGTGACATATTGTAGAATTTCCTTCACTTTTTTTTAAAAGATTTTATTTATTTATTTGTCAGAGAGATTGAGCACAGGCAGACAGAGAGGCAGGCAGAGGCAGAGGGAGAAGCAGGCTCCCTGCTGAGCAAGGAGCCTGATGTGGGACTCGATCCCAGGACGCTGGGATCATGACCTGAGCCGAAGGCAGCCACTTAACCAACTGAGCCACCCAGGCGTCCCGAATTTCCTTCACTTTTAAGGCATAATTGTATTTCATTGTATGTATGTATATACCACCTTTTCTTTATGCATCTGTCAATGGACACTTAGGTAGATTCCAGATATTATCTACTGTGAATAGTGCTGCAATAAACAAAGGGATGCTAACAACATATAAAGACTGTAATTTCAGTTCTTTTGTATAAATACCAAGACATGAGATTACTGTATCATATGGTAGTTCTATTTTTAATTTTCAAAAAACTTCTGTACTGTTTTTCATAGGAGCTGCACCATTTTGAATTCTCATGAACAGAGTGTAAGGGTTCCAGTCTTTCCACAGGGCATCCTATGTCCTTGCTAACACTCTTCTCTTTTATTGTTTTGATAAAAGCCATCCTGACAGTTGTGTGGTGATATTTCATTGTGGTTTTGATTTATATTTCGTTATAGAAATTGTGTATTTTTTCATACATCTGTTGGAAATTTGTGTTTCCTTTGGGAAATGTCTATTCAAATTCTTAGCCCACTTAAAAAAAGAATGAGGTTATTAATTTTTTACTATTGAGGTAAAAGTTTCATATATTATTTTGGAGAGTAACCCCTTATCAGATATATGGTTTGCAAATATTTTCTCCCATTATGTAGGTTACCTTTTCATTCACTTGATTTTTTTTTCATTTGCTTTAGGATGATTTTTAGTTTGATATGTCCCACTCCTTTCTTTACTTTTTTTGCCTGTGTTTTTGGTGTCATATTCATTAAATCATTGCCAAACCCAGTGTCATGAAGTATTCATTATGTTTTCTTCCAGAAACTTTAAGTTTCCATTCTCAGAGTTAAATATTTAAAACATTCTGAGTTGATTTTTGTGTATAATTTAAGATAAAGCTTAATTTCATTCCTTTTAATATGGATATGCAGTTTTCCTAGGACCATTTGTTGGAAGAAATTATCTTTTCCCCACTGTGTTTTCTTGGTACTCTTGTCAAAGATCAATTGGTCAACTGTGTGGATCAATTTCTCGCTTTCTGTTTTGTTCCATTGGTCCACATATCTGTCTTTATGCCAGTACCATACCAGTTAATTACTGTAGCTTTGAAATATAGTTTGAAATCAGGAATTGTGATGTTTACATCTTTGTTTTCCTTTCTCAAGATTGGTTTGGCTAGCTATGGTCTTTTATAGCTCCATATGAATTTTAGAGTAGTCCTTTCCCTTTCTGTAAAAAAAAAAATTCATTGAGATTTTGAGAGAGATTGCATTGAATCTGTAGATTGCTTTCCAAAGTATTAACATTTTAACAATATTAATTCTTGCAATCCATAGCAAAGAATATCTACTTTTGTGTATTCTAAAATTTATTTTATCAATATTTTCTGGTTTTCAGTACACAGTCTTTCACCTCCTTAGTTAAGTTCATTCCTAGGTATTTTATTCTTTTTGGTAGGATTGCTTTCCTTATTTCATTTTCAGATATTGGATTGTTAGTGTATACAAATGTAACTGATTTTTGAATTTTCATTTTGTATCTTGCAAGTGTAGTGAATTTGTTTAGTGTTTCTATTTATGGAGGCTTTAGGGTTTCCTATATATAAGAACAGGTCATCTGTGAAAAGGGATAATTTTATTTTGCCTTTATGATTTGCATGTTTTTTATTACTTTTTCTTGGCTAATTGCTCTGGCTGATTCCTGTCTACTTCTCTCTCTTGTCTAATTGCTCTTCTAGTACTATGTTGGATAGAAGTGGTGAGCATAGTCATCCTTGCCTTGTTCCTGATCTCAGAGGAAAAGATTTCAGTTATTCACTGCTGAGTATGATGTTAAATATGGGATTTACCTCTATGAGCTTTATTATGTTGATGTAATTTATTTTTTAAAAAGATGTTACTTATTTGAGAGACAGTGAGAGAGAATGGGGGAAGGGCAGAGGGAGAGGGAGAGAGAGAATCTCAAGTAGATCCTGTGCTAAGTATGGAGCCTGACATGGGGCTCAATCTCATGACCCTGAGACCATGACCTGAGCTGAAGTCAAGAGTCAGATGTTTAACAGACTGAGCCATCCAGGTGCCCTAAGATAATTTCTTTACATTTCTAGGTTGTTGAAATTTTTTATACTGTAAGAGTATTTAATTTTGTCAAATGATTTTTCTGTATATTTTGAAGCTATCCTATAATTTTTACTCTTATTTCTGTTAATGTGGTGAATCAATAATTGATTTTTGTATGTTGAACTATCCTTCTATTCCAAGAATAAATCTTACTTGGTCATGGTGTAGTATCATTTTTATGTGCTATTATATTTGGCTTACTAGAATTTCATTGAGCATGTTTGCATCTATATTTACCTAAGATATTAGCCTGTAGTTTTCTTTTCTTGTGTTATTTTTATTTGACTTCAGTATCAGGGTGATGCTGGTCTCATAAAATGAGTTTGGAAGAGTTCCATTTCCTTCAATTTTTTAAAAAAGTTTAGAAGTATTTGGCACTAATTCTTCTTAAATGCTTGGTGGAATTCACCAGTGAAGCCATTTGGTCTTGGGAACTTCTTTTTTGGTTGTTATTTTTGGTTGCAGATAGAATCTCCTTACTAGTTATAGATCTGTTTAGACCTTTATTTCTTCCTAATTGCATCCTGGTATGTTGTGTGTTTCTAGGAGGTTATTAATTTTTTTGAGTTTGTCCAATTTGTTGGAATATAACTATTCATATTAACTTCTTATAATTCTTTGTATTTCTGTGGTATTATTTGTAATGCTTTCCAATTCATTTATTTTACTTAAGTCTTCACTTTCTCACTTTTTTGGATAGTCTAGCTGAAGATTTGCCAATTTTTTCTTTTCAAAAACCAACTCAGTTCTATTGCTTTTTTAAACTATTTTTCTAATGAAGAATAATGAAACTGGACCACTTTCTTATACCATACACAAAGATAAACTCAAAATGGATGAAAGACCTAAATGTGAGACAGGAATCCATCAAAATCCTAGAGGAGAAAATAGGCAATAATCTCTTGAAACTCAGCCTCAACAACTTCTTCCAAGACAAAGGAAAGGCAAGGGAAACAAAGGGGAATATGAACTATTGAGACTTCATCAAGATAAAAAGGTTCTGCACAGCAAAGAAAATAGTCAACAAAACTAAAAGGTAACCTACAGAATAGAAGATATTTGCCAATGACATATCAGATAAAGGCCTGATATCTAAGATCTATAAAGAACTCACACTCAACACCCAAAAAACAAATAATTCAGTCAAGAATGGGCAGAAGATGTGAACAGACACTTCTCCAATGAAGACATACAAATTGCCAACAAACACATGAAAAAATGCTTAACATCACTTAGCATCAGGGAAATACAAATCAAAACCATAATGACATACCACCTTATGCCAAATTACATTCAAGTTAGAATGGCTAAAATTAACAAGACAAGGAACAGCAAATGTTGGTGAGGATGAGGAGAAAGGGGAACCCTCTTATACTGTTGGTTGCAATGCAAGCTGGTACAGCCACCCTGGAAGACATTGTGGAAGTTCCTTAGGAAGTTAAAAATAGAGCTACCCTATGACCCAGCAATTGCATTACTGGGTATTTACCTCAAAGATACAGATGTAATGAAAAGAAGGGGCACTGGCATCTCAATGTTCATAGCAACAATGTCCACAATAGCCAAACTGTGGAGGTAGGCAAAATGTCCTTCAATAGGTGAATGGGTAAAGATGTGGTTCGTATATACAATGGAATATTACTCAGCCATCAGAAGGGATGGATACATACCACTTACATCAATGTGGCTGGAACTGGAGGGTATTATGCTAAGTGAAATAAGTCTATCAGAGAAAGATAATTATCATATAGTTTCACTCATATGTGAAATATAAGAAATAGTGGAGAAGAAACAGGAGGAAAGAGAAGAGAAGAGAAGTGGAAGAAAAAGTGAATGGGAAGAAATTAGAGAGGGAGCCAAACCATGAGAAAATCTTGACTCCAGGAAAGAAACTGAGGTTTCCGGAAAGGGAGGGGGATGTGAGTGATGGTGTAACTGGGTGATGGATATTAAGGAGTGATGTGATGAGCACTGGGTGTTATACACAACTAATGAATAACTAATGAATAACTACATCAAAAACTAATGATGTACTATATGTTGGCTAATGGAATTTAAATTAAAACAAGAGTGTGTTCTTTAATTTCCACACATTCATGAGATTTCCACTTTTCCTTCTGCTATTGATCTCTAGTTTTGTTCCACTATTTTCAGAAAAAATACTTAGTATGATTCAAATCTTAATTTTGTTAAGGCTTTTTTTCTGATCCAACATGTGGTTTATCTTTGATAAATTTCTGTGTGCATTGGAAAAAGTGTGTATTATGCTGATATTAGGTGGAATTTTCTGTGTATGTCTGTTAGTTCCACTTGGTGTATGGTGTTATTCACGTGCTCTGTTTTTTTATTTGCTCTTTTGGCTGGATGTTGTGTCCATTCTTGAAAGTGAAGTGTTTGTGTAATCTACTTCTCCCTTCAGTTCTGTCAATGTTTGCCTTATATATTTAAGTACTCTGATGTTGGGTGGATATAATTTATATGCATGATTTATAATTGCTATATCTTTCTGATGGATTGATATTTTTATCATTATATATTGCTTTCTTTGTCTATTGTAACAATTTTTAAACTAAAATCTATTTTGTAAAATATAAGTATAGCCACATCTGCTATCATTTCTTTACCACTTTCATGAAATATCTTGATCCCTTCACTTTCAACCCATGTGTGTCCTTAAATGAAAATTTAGGTTCTTGTACATAGCTTATAGTTTGGTATACACACCCCTCATTTAGTCATTCAATGTCATTTGATTGGGAGTTTAATCCACTTATATTTGAAGTAATTACTTATATGCAAGAATTTACTCTTGCCTTTTCTAAGTTGTTTTCTATCTTGTAGCTCTAATTTAAATTTTTTATTTTAATTCCAGTTAGTTAATAAACACTGTTATATTAGTTTCTGGTGTACAATACAGTAATTCAACACTTCCATACATCACTCTGTGCTCATCTCAACAAGTGCCCTGCTTAATCCCCATCACTTATTTAATACCCACCCCCACTTCTCTTTGGTAACCATCAGCTTGTTCTCTGTAGTTAAGAGTCTGTTTCTTGGTTTACCTCTCTTTCTTTTTTCCCCCCATGCTCATTTGTTTTGTTTCATAAATTCTGCATGAGTGAAATCATATGGTATTTCTCTTTCACTGACTAACTTATTTTACTTAGCATAAATACGCTCTAGCTCCATCCATGTCATTGCAAATGACAAGAATTCATTCATTTTTAAGGCTGAGTAATATTTTATTGTATATTTATATACACCACATTTTTTATATTTTAATTTTTAAATTAAATTTTTAATTTTAATTACAGTGTAGTTGACATACAGTTTTAGATTCAGGTGTGCAATATAGTGATTCAAAAATTTTATACATCATTGCTCAATGCTCAATAAGATAAATATACTTTAATCCCCTCCATGTATTTTACCCATTCCCCCCAACCACATCACCTCTGATATGTTTTATTTTAAATGAGTACACTCAGTTAAAGTTCCTACTTTCAACAAGTACATTTTTCATTTGAAGCATACTTCAGAATACATGGTTCTGAAAGATATATTTGAAACATACCATCCAAGAAAAATAGAATACACATTTTCTTTAAGTACACACAGATATAAATCAAATAAATAGAAACAGAACAAGTAAAACAAATTTAAGAAGACTGAAATCATGCCAAGTATATTTTCCAACCACAATGGTACAAAACTAAAGATCACTAATGAAATGAAACAAAGATGGAAAATCTACAACGTAAATTTTAAAATTAATATGTAAATATTAAACATCACACTACTGCACAAGAAATGGGCCAAATAAGAAATTGAACATAAAATCAAAATATATCTCAAAACAAAAGAAAAAGAAAGCATAATATTCTAAAACCTGTGGGATGCAGCCAAAGCAGATGTTAGAGTGAAATTTATGCTATGAATGCTTATATGAAGAAAAAAAATTCAAATAAATCAATTAACATTACACCACAAGGAACTAGGCAAAGAAGAAACATCTGAAATTTAGTAGAGGAAGGAAATATCAAAGAAAAATCAGAAATGAATAAAATAGAGATGAGAATAAAAAATAGCATAGCACTGACATTAATGAACACTTTTTCCAAAAAATAAAATTTGCATTACTTTACCCCTACATTAAGTAAGGAAAAGAATAACCAAAATGGAAAAGGGAAGAGAAAACAATACAACAGATAACCACAGAAATACTTAGTGTGATAACAGATTACTATAATTACATACTAACGTATCAGATAATTTGTGAAAAAACCCAGATAATTCCGAAAAATGCACAAGTCACCAAGATTGAATCATGAATCTTGAATCCAAGAAGTAGGAAATATTAACACACCCAAAATAATTCTATAAAGCCAGTATTACCCTGATACAAAAGCAGGACTTAAAAAATTAAGAACAGGAGAGATGAACAAGATGATAGAGAGGTAGGAGACCCTGTTTTTAACTGGTCCTCTAAAGTGAGCTAAATATCTACCAGAACACTATGAACACCCATGAAATCAGCCTGAGATGTAAGATTATACACTTATGGATCTCTATGGGGGCAGAAGACATCAGTGGAGAGGTAAAGCAGAGTAGGAATGCTTGGACTGATATCAGAGTATAAATAGGAGGGCGAGGGAGTCACCAGAAGTGACCCACTAGAAAGTAATACCCCACTATGAAAGTGCCCTGTGGTTGGGGACAAGCATTAACTTGGAGTCTGGTTAAAAGCACTCAAAAAGAGCAAAAGATCTTAAGGGGCAATTGGTGGAATTGGGCAATCATGGGCATGGGCCTAAGCCTACCTTTCCAGAGCAGTCACAGCCAGCAACCATCCATGCCAGACAGAGTCCGACGTGGCCTCCAGTTCATGGTCCCTGAGCCAGAGGCTTTCCACTGCTTGCACCACTGCTCGGCTGGGCACACTCCCATCTGCACGTGAGAGAGCCTGGTGTGGGCACTGGCTGGTAGTCTCTAGGACTGCAGCCTTCTGCGACCTGTGCCACCATGGGGTCTGAGCGCACTCCCACCTGCACCTGAGAGAACCTGGCATGATCTCCCATTGGGAGCCCTCAGGGGCAGCCATCTGTGACCTACGTGACCACTGGGTCTGAGCACCTGGCATGGGCCTGGACTCCAGATTGCAGTCCTGGCAAAGGCAGTCACTAGAAGTGGGCTCCCTGGACCAATATTGCTTGTGGTTTTAGTGGCACGGGTGTAGAGACAAGCAGGGGCCTCAGGTGATCACTGGGACAGTGGCTGGGGGTGCACACACCCTGTGGGAGTTTTGCTGTTCAGTGGAGTTTGTAGAGGGGGTCTTTGTGTTCTGGACCACCCAGAGGGAACAGTCTGTGGCTTCTCTCTGAGGTGGAGGTCTGGGTGCAGACAGATCCCTTCTTTGCTCTGACCCCCAGTAAAGTCACAAAAAGCCACCAAAGAACAAAAACCTCCAGAGAACAATCGTCTGAAAAACTGGTTTTCACGGAGTCCAGCCCCTTGATAGGGGGCAGGGCGACTCAGCCCAAGCAAGACTGACTGGAAAATAATGGGGCAGGCCTCTCCCACAGAAGACAAGCCAAAAGAACAAGAGGGAAACCAACACAGGGTCCCCCTAAAACTGTAAAAGCCCAACATCAAGGGAAAACAATACATTAAGCTTCCGGTATTGTCACCAAACCTGTATATTTCATAGATACAACTTTTCTTTCTTTTTTTAAAATTCATTCTCATGATTCTTATTCTTTTAATTTTTTAAACCTACTTACCATTACAAGTAGAGTTTTAATATGACATATTCCATAATAACTTTTTTTTTAAGTTTCTTTAAAGATTTTTTTTTAAATTTATTTGACAGAGATCACAAG
Source organism: Martes martes (assembly GCF_963455335.1). Lineage (NCBI taxonomy): Eukaryota > Metazoa > Chordata > Mammalia > Carnivora > Mustelidae > Martes > Martes martes. The sequence continues at coordinate 61,227,688 of NC_137897.1, forward strand.
TAGGCAGAGAGGCAGGCAGAGAGTGAGGGGGGAAGCGGGCTCCCTGCTGAGCAGATACCCTGATGCGGGGCTCCATCCCAGGACCCTGGGATCATGAGCTGAGCTGAAGGCAGAGGCTTTAACCCACTGAGCCACCCAGGCGCCCACCATAATAACTTTTTAATTTGAAATTTTTTCATACATATACCTGTGTTTCTTTAAATTTTTTTTAATATAGAAGTAGATATAAACTTTAGGGCAATCCTTTTTCCCTATTCAATACTGCCCTTATATATAAACCAGTTTTAATCTCCCTGTATCTCTGGAAAGTTGAGTCCTTTAACAAAGATAACAAGATACACCCAGGAAGAACCAAAATAAACTTCCTCACCCACATTAAAGATATATAACCACCCTCCCATCTTATTCTTCTGTCACTGTTTCTGTGTATTTGCTTTCGATCTGGTATTATATAAATCTTATTCTTGGGGTTCTTTTTGGCTAGGTTTTTCTTTTTTTTCTTATTATTTACTTTTGTCGGTTTTTGTTGTTGTTGTTGTTTGTTTGTTCGTTCTTGTTAATGTACCTTATAAATCGTACTTTTGGGCCTCATTTTGGCTGGGTTTTCCCTTTTTTTTCCTCTTTCTCTCTCTCTTTTCTTTTTTCTTTGTTTTTGGTGGTGATTTCTGATTGTTCTGAAACTTTCCAGGGTGCACTTGCATGGATCATGGTTGATATATTCAGCTATACATCCCCTGAACCACCTCTCACCAAAATGACTAGGAGGAAGAACACCCAACAGAGGATACATTCAGAGACTGTGCCCTCTGTCACAGAACTATTGGATATGGACATAAACAGTATATTGGAAGGGGAATTCAGGGTAACAATTATCCAGGCAATGGCTAGGTTGGAGAAGACCATTAGTGACAACATAGAATCTCTAAGGGCAGAAGTGAGAGCCTATCTGACAGAAGTTAAAAATGTTATCAATGAGATCCAATCTAATCTAAATACTCTAACATCTAGGGTAACTGAGGAAGAAGATAGAATTAGTGATCTAGAAGACAAACTAATAGAAAAGAAGGATCAGGAGCAGTCCTGGAACAAACAGCTTAGAAGCCATGAAAATAGAATTAGGGAAATAAATGACACCAAGAAATGTTCCAACATCAGAATTATTGGGATCCCTGAGGGAGGTGGAGAGCGAGAGAAGACTAGAAGATATAGTTGAAAAAATTCTGGATAAAAATTTCCCTAAACTGGGGAATGGAACAAGTGTTCATGTCCTAGAGACAGAGAGGGCACCCCCCAAGATCAACGAATCTAGAAAGACATCCAGACACCTAATTCTGACATTCATGAATCATAACTTCAGACAGGAGGTCTCAAGGGCAGCTAGGGGGAAGGGATTCCTTACATAAGAGGAAGGACCATCAGACCAACATCTGATCTGTCCACAGAAACCCAGCAAGCCAGAAAGGACTGGCAAGACATTCAGGGAACTAAATGAGAAGAACATGCAGCCAAGAATACTTTATCCAGCAAGAATGACATTCAAAATGTATAGAGAGATGAAGAGCTTCCAAGACTGTCAAGGTTTAAAAGGTATGTGACCACCAAGCCAGCACCACAAGAAATATTAATGGGGTTCTATAAAAGAAGAAAGAACCAGAGTGACACAGAAGAGAAATTTATAGAGACAATCTATAGAAAAAAGGACTTCACAGGCAACATGATGTCAATAAAAACTTATCTTTCAATAATCACTCTCAATGTGAATGGCCTAAATGCTCCCATAAAGTGGAACAGGGTTATAGACTGGATAAAATGACAGGACCCATCCATATGCTGTCTACAAGACCCATTTGGAACCTAAAGATACATCCAGACTGAAAGTGTAGGGATGGAGAACAATGTTTCATGCCAACAAGCCTCAAAAGAAAGATGGGGTAGTGGTTCTCATATCAGATAAATTAGATTTTAAGCTAAAGACTGTAGTCAGAATACAGAAGGACACTACATCATTCTTAAAGTGTCTATCCACCAAGAAGATCTAATAATTACAAATATTTATGCCCCCAATATGGGAACATCCAACTACATAAGCCAACTGTTAATCAAAATAAAGAGTCATATTGATATGAATACCTTAATTGTAGGGGATCTTAATATGCCACTCTCAGTAATAGACAGATGATCCAAGCAGAAAATTAATAAAGAAACAAGAGCTTTGAATGACACATTGGACCAGATGGATCTCATAGATATGTACAGAACATTCCACCCTAAAACAACAGAATATCCATTCTTCTTGAGCACACTTGGAACTTTATCCAGAATGGACCACATGCTGGGTCACAAATCGGGCTCAAACAATACCAAATGACTGAAATTATTCCCTGCATATTCTCAGACCACAATGCTTTGAAACTGGAACTCAACCAGAAGAAAAAGTTTAGAAGGAATTCAGACACCTGGAAGCTAAAGACCACCTTACTTCAGAATGTTTGGATCAATCAGGAAATCAAAGAAGGATTTAAACAATTTATGGAAACCAATGAGAATGAAGACACATCAGTCCAAAACCTATGGGATACGGCAAACTTGGTGCTAAGTGGATAATACATAGCCATCGAAGCCTCACTCAAAAAAATTGAAAAATCCACAATATACCAACTCTCCTTACACCTTAATGAGCTGGAAAATCAACAACAATTTAAGCCAATCCCACACACAAGAAGGGAAAAAATCAAGATTAGAGTTGGGATCAATGAGTTAGAAACTAGAGATACAGTAGAACACATCTATGAAACTAGAAGCTGGTTCTTTGAAAGAATCAATAAGATCGATAAACCACTGGCCACACTAGCCCAAAAGAAAAGAGAGAGGACCCAAATTAATAAAATTATGATTGAAAGGGGAGAGATCACGACTACCACCAAGGAAATAGAAACAGTCATCAGAAATTATTATCAACAGTTAGATGTCAATGAGTTAAGCAACCAAGAAGAAATGGATGCATTCCTGGAAACCTATAAACTTCCAAGACTGAAACAGGAAGAAATTGACAACCATAATAGACCAATATCTAGTAACGAGGTTGAAGCAGTAATCAAAAACCTCCCAAAAAACAAGAGGCCAGAACCTCTCAGATTCCCTGGGGGATTCTACCAAACATTCAAAGAAGAATTAATACCTATTTTCCTGAAGCTGTTTCAAAAAATAGAAACAGAAGGAAAACATCCAGAATCTTCCTATGAAGCCAGCATTATGTTGATCCCCAAACCAGGCAAAGACTCTACCAAAAAGAAGAATTTCAGGCCAATATCCCTGATGAATATGGACCCTTAGATTCTCAACAAGATCCTAGCTAATAGGATCTAACAGTACATTAAAAAGATTATCCACCATGACTAGGTGGGATTTATCCCTGGGATGCAAGGGTGGTTCAGCATTCACAAATCAATCAATGTGATAGAACAAATCAATAAGAGAAGAGAGAAAAACCACATGGTCCTCTCAATCGATGAAGAAAAGCATCTGACAAGATACAGCATCCATTCCTGATTAAAACCCTTCAGAATATAGGGATAGAGGGAACATTCCTCAACTTCATAAAATCTATCCATAAAAAACCCAGAGTGAATATCATCCTCAAAGGGAAAAGCTGACAGCCTTCCCTTTGAGATCAGGAACACAACAAGGATGTCCACTCTCACCACTCTTGTTCAACATATTACTAGAAGTCCTAGCAACAGCAATCAGACAACAAAAAGAAATAAAAGGTATCCAAATTGGCAAAGAAGAAGTCAAACTCTCTCTCTTCGCAGATGACATGATACTTTTTATGGAAAACCCAAAAGACTCCATCCCCAAACTACTAGAACTCATACAGCAATCCAGTAATGTGGCAGGATACAAAAATCAGTGCACCAAAATCAGTTGCTTTCTTATACACTAACAATGAAAAAATAGAGAAGGAAATTAGAGAATCGATTCCATTGACTATAGCACCAAGAACCATATGATACCTGGGAATAAACCAACCAAAGAGGTCAAGATCTGTACTCAAGGAACTACAGAACACTCATGAAAGAAATTGAAGAAGACACAAAAAGATGGAAAAATATTCCATGTTCATGGATTGGAAGAATAAACATTGTTAAGATGTTTATAAGGCCCAGAGCAATCTACACTTTCAATGCCATTCCAATCAACATTCACCAGCATTTTTGAAAGTTCTGGAATAAAAAAATCCGAAAAATTTATGAAACAGAAAAGACCCCGAATTGCTAAGGCAATGTTGAAAAAGAAAAACAAAGCTGGGAGCATCACATTGCCTGATTTCAAGCTTTACTACAAAGATGTGATCCCCAGGACAGCATGGTACTGGCACAAAAACAGACACATAGACCAGTGGAACAGAGTAGAGAGTCTAGATATGGACCCGTAGCTCTATGGTCAACTAATCTTCGACAAAGCAGGAAAAAATATACAGTGGAAAAAAGACAGTCTCTTCAATAAATGGTGCCAGAAAAATCGGACAGCTATGTATAGAAGAATGAAACTCGACCATTCTCTTACACCACACACAAAGATAAACTCCAAATGGATAAAAGACCTCAATGTGAGGCAGGAATCTATCAAAATCATAGAGGAGAACATAGACAGTAACCTCTTTGACATCAGCCACAGCAACTTCTTTCAAGACATGTCTCCAAAGACAAAGGAAACAAAAGCAAAAATGAACATTTGGGACTTTGTCAAGATCAAAGAGGCAATCCATGGAATAGGAGAAGATATTCCCAAATGACACTACAGACAAAGGGCTGATATCCAAGATATATAAAGAACTCCTCAAACTCAACTCCCAAAAAACAGATAATCACGTCAAAAAATGGGCAGAAGTCATGAACAGACACTTCTCCAAAGGACACAAACAAATGGCTAAGGGACACATGAAAAAATGTTCATCATCATTAGCCATTAGGGAAACTCAAGTCAAAACCACATTGAGATACCACCTTACACCAGTTAGAATGGCCAAAATTATCAAGACAAGTGTTGGAGAGGATGTGGAGAAAGGGGAACCCTCTTACACTGTTGGTGGGAACGCAAGTTGGTGTAGCCTCTTTGAGAAAACAATGTGGAGATTCCTTAAGGAATTAAAAATAGAGCTACCTTATGACCCTGCAATTGCACTACTGGGTATTTATCCCAAATATACAGATGTAGTGAAAAGAAGGGCCATATGTATCCCAATGAAACTGTGGAAAGAGCCAAGATGTCCTTCAACAGACGAATGGTTAAAGAAGATATGGTCCATGTATACAATGGAGTATTGTGCCTCCATCAGAAAGGATGAATACCCAACTTTTGTATCAACATGGACAGGACTGGAGGAGATTATGCTGAGTGAAATAAGACAAGCAGAGAAAGTCAGTTATCATATGGTTTTACATACTTGTGGAGCATAAGGAATAACATGGAGGACGTTAGGAGAAGGAAAGGAAAAGTGAGTTGGGGGAAATCAGAGGGGGAGATGAAGCATGAGAGATTGTGGATTCTGAAAAACAAACGAGGCTTATGGAGGGGAGGGGGCAGGGGGGAATGGGTGAGCCTGGCGGTGGGTATTAAGGAGGGCATGTATTGCATGGAGCACGTGGGCGTGGTGCATAAACAATGAATCTTGGAACACTGAAAAATATAAAATAAAATAAAACTCAAATTTGAAAACAAAATAATTAAGAACAAGAAAGTGTACTTTGTCAGATATAAGTATCGTTACTCTATCATTCTTTTGACATTTATTTGTAGGATAAATATTTCTGCAGCCCTTCCCTTACTTTCAATCTCCAGCTGTCTTTAGGTCTAAAATGAGTCTTTTGTAGGCAGCATGTGGATGGGTCTTGTTTTTCGTTTTTATCCATTCTGACATACCATGTCATGATTGGAGCATTTAGTCGACTATGTTCAAAGCAATTATTGATAGATATGTATTTGTTGCCATTTTATTACTTTCTGTCATTGTTTCTGGAGAGTTTCTCTGGTTGTTTCTTGCCGTTGTCACTATTGGTCTTGCCTTTGTACTAAAATTCCCCTTTAGTATTTCTTGCAAGGCTGTTTTAGTGGTCATGAAATCCTTTGGTTTTTATTTGGGACATTCTTTATCTCTCCTTCTATTCTGAATGATAGCCTTGCTGGATAGAATATTATTTACTGCAGATTTTCCCCATTCAACACAATGAGTATATCATGTCATTCTCTTTGGGCTTGCCAAGTATCTTTGAGAAATCTCTAGCTAGCTTTATGGGTTTTCCCTTGTAAAGAAGGACATTTTTTTGGTCTTGCTTCTTTTAAGAGTTTTTCTTTAACAGTATATTTTGGAATTTAATTAAAATATGTCTTGGCATTGACCTGCTTTTGTTGATTTTGATGGGAATTCTCTGTGCCTCCTGGATCTGAATGTCTGTTTTCTTCCCCAGATTAGGGTTTTTGCTATTATTTCTTGAAATCAATTTTCTGTCCCATTTTCTCTCTCTTCTTCTTCTTCTTTTTTTTGGGGGGGTGTGGGGGACTCTAAAATATGAATGTAATTACATTTGGTGGAGTCACTGAATTACCTAAATCTATACTCATATTGCTTAATTATTCTGTCTTTCTTTTGTTCAGCTTCATTATTTTCCATATTTTGTCTTCTATGTCACTAGTTTGTTCCTCTGCTTCTTCCACCTTGCTGTTCATTGCATCAAGCCTGTTTCCAATCTTGTTTCTTGCATACTTCATCTCTAACTTAAACTTTTAAAAACTCTTTTATCTCTCTAGTAAGAGTTTATTTAATAATGTCTCCTATTATTTGCTGAAGCCCAATGAGTGTCATTATGATCATTGCTTTAAATCCTCCATCAAGGATGTTACTTATATCTGTTTTGCTTAGTTCTCTGGCTGTGGCCTTATCTTGTTCTTTCATTTGGGATAAATTCCTCCATCTTGGCATTTTGTCTAAGTCTCTGCCTTCTTATCTGTGTTAGACAAGCCAGTTATGTTTTCTGCTCCTTAAAGTAATAGCTTTATGAAGAAGAGGTCATGTGGTGTCCAGACCCTGGTGCTCCAATGAATATCTCTGGTGTGTGCTTTGTGTGCTCTGCTGTTGTGTTTTGGCTGCTCTGTATTTCACCAGTCATCTGCAGAGGATTTCCTTACCTGCTGTGGGCAGTGTTTGGTCCTTGACCAGAGTGTGGCAAGTTTTAACTAGTTGTGCTCTGGTCTGCTTGTCAAATGAGACCTGATACTATTTCCACAAGAACTGAGACCCTGTAGAACACTCTGGTCAGAAGAAGTGGTATGGGCAGGGGTTTGTACTGGTCTCCTAGGTGAGCAGTTTTCCACAGTGGATCTGAGGCAAGCTTGAGCAAGTGTATCTGTCCCAACAACATGCAGGGCTGTGTGACATGGTGTATGCAAGTTAGGCATTGCCAGTGCTACAAAGTTTACCATGGTTGCCCAATATGCTAAGGGAAGGGGGAGAGAAATGGTACCAGCCACCTCCTTTGTTCTCAGAGAGCCTCTCTGTGAATTCTGTCTCTCTGGAGAATAGCTCTGAGTAGAGAGAATAATCTCCTTGCTGCAGCTCCAGGCATCCTTCAAATTGGTGTTTCCACAGTGTTCCCCCTGGTTGCTTGCTTGCCTTCTCTCTACTCTCTCAAAGGGTTGGTACCCTTTGGGTTCTATTCTAGCCAAGTCTTCTGACCTTTTAAACTCCAGGCTTTAAGCCTCACTGGTAGCAAGAACTCATGAACTTCAGCCCCCTGTGTTTTCCAAGCCAACAGCTTTGGGGAAATGCTCTCCTTGTGCATTCCCCTATGTGCTTCTCTCTTGCACCCTTTTCTGTGGGCAGGGCTCCACCCTTCCATAGCATACATGATCCATTTCTCTCTTAAACCACATCTCCACATTTCCTATCTTCTCTGATGTGGCCTCTTTTGTGCCCCTTTAGTTGTAGAGTTTGTTCTGTCAGTCTTTAAGTTGATTTCTGGTGTATTTAGGATGATTTGATAATTATCTAGTTATGTTTGTAGAACAAGACAAGCCTAGGGTACTCCTATTCTGCCACCATCTTCCTTCTCCTGTCTTGTAGCTCTGTTGGCTGTCATTTCCTGTACTGCCATCTTCCTCTGGGTTTTATTATTTTGTGCATTAATGCACTTTGATTTATTTCTTTTCCTTTTGTGTAATTTCTATGGATATATCTGTTATAGCAGTGTATTTCAAGCTAATATTAACTTAAGTTCAATTGCAAACAAAACTGTTCTTTAACATCCCCCTTTTTGTTATTGTTGTCACCTTAAGTGTATTCATACTGTTTATCTTGTAACATTTTAGTTATATCTATTTTTAATACTTTTGGTTTTAATTTCTATGCTAGAACTTAAAGCAATTTTTCTACAGCCATTATAGTAATACAGTAATCTGTATTTATTTATATGGTGTTGTGTTGGTAGGGGTTTTTAAATTGTTATTTGAAATTTATTGTGTGCAGTCCCACAAAAGTTGCATTGAGTTAGGAAGGATAATCTTCATATCTCACAATAATTCAATAATCATTTAAACACTATGAAATTTGTCTCCAAACATCTCTGTCCCTCCTTGCTCCCATATTCACTAGTTATCTTCCAATCTGTTCTCAGTTTTGAAGGGTTGGTCTCTGGCTAGTGGTAGGATGTTGGAAACATCCAGTATAAATTTAGAAAATGAAAGTCAATTTCAAAGGTGATATTTACAAGTTTTGCAGAGCTTCAAAGTGATGTTTCATGGATCACTGGAAAACATTTTGATTTAAGAGAAACTGATTTGTTGTTCATTGTAAAAATTATTGTAGAATAATTGTAGAATTGTCATATAACCTAAATGTTATTAAATATAACAGAATATGAATTTATTTTCATAACCACTAGTTTGTTTCTTCTTCTATTTAAAAAAATTATTTGAGTATAGTTGGCACGTAATGGTACATTAGTTTCAGGTGTACAAAATGACAATTCAGCTTCTGTGTACATTATGCTACGTTCACAAGTGTAACTACCACCTGTCATCATTCAACATGATTACAATATCATTGACTATATTTTCTATGCTATGTCTTTATTTCCATGACTTATTAATTCTGTTACTAGAAGCATGTACCTCTCACTTCCCTTCACCCATTTTGCTCATCCCCTCACAACACCCTCCCCTCTGGCAACCCTCAGTTTGTTTTCTGTATTTATGTATCTGATTCTGCTTTTCTTTTGTTCATTCATCTGTTTTGCTTTTTTAGATTCCACATATGAATTAAATCATATGGTACTGTGTTGCTGTTTAATATTCCTTTAGTTCAACTTCAAGAACTCCCCTTAACATCTATTATAAGGCAGGACTAGTGATCTAGGTCATCTTTTGTCTGGGAAAGTTGTTATCTCTACTTCATTTTAAAAGATAGAGCTTGAAGACTTTCTAGAGAGATGTTCACTTTTGGGGGAGCCCCGGAGAAGTTGGGGCACTGGGCATATGGGTTGATTGTTTCTCTACTCATGGGGACACAGATCATGAATTTTTAAAATCTATTTTCTCCGCGCTGAGCAGGGGGAGGATCCATGTCTACCAGCCCAAGCTGCCATCTTTGTCCCACCCTGAGTGGCTAGATGGTGCTGTATCTTCCAGAACTCCAATACTGGCAAATCATAAGTCACTCATCTGGAAATCTCCCTTGAAAAGTTGGGGTATTGGACACATAAACAAATTTCTTCCCTCCCTTGGGTGAATCTGGGACTAGGAGGTCTCTTGCTGATCATATGGCACTGTGTCGGGAGTAGGAACTCCAGTGAGAGGGTGTCCTAACTCTTCCTATGGCTTCAGTGAGTCTGGTTTTACAATCTCCCAGCATGCAAGAGCCATTCCATTGGTTTCTGGACTTATCACAAAGGGAATTTGCCTATGAATTGTTGCTGAATTGGTGTGTTTATTGGATAAAGGTGGGTTCAGAGCTTCCTATTCTACCATCTTGTTGATATCACTTCTGATGTGTCTTTGTCAATGAGTCTTCAAATTACTGTCGATACTGTTTTCTAACTTTGTTTTGGACTACCATTTATTTTTTAATTGCTGTATTGAGATATATTTCACATACCATAAAACTCAGCCTTTTAAAGTACAGTTTTTTAATATATATTCACAGAGTTGTTCATCACTACTATGAATTTCATAAATTTCATCAACTCTAAAGAAACTGTGTAGTTACTATGAGTTACTTATTTAAACCCCTGGAAAACATTAACCTAATTTCTTTTTTTTTTTAAAGATTTTATTTATTTATGATGGAGAGAGATAGCGAGAGAGGGAACGAAAACACAGGGGAGCTGGAAAGGGAGAAGCAGGCTCCCCACTGAGCAGGGAGCCTGATATGGGGCTCAATCCCAGGATGCTAGCATCATGACCTGAGCCAAAGGCTGATGCCCAACAACTGAGCCACACAGGTGCCCCTAACCTAATTTTTGTATCTACAGATTTGCCTATTCTGATCATTGTATGTAAGTGGATACATATAATTTGTGGCTTTTTGCATTTGGCTACTTTCCCTTTAACCTTGTGAGGAACTGAACTGTTTTCCAAAATGGCTGCATCATTTTATATTTCCACCAGCATTGTATGAGGGTTTCAATTTCTCCATATCATCACTGACACTTGTTAATGTCTGTCTCTTTTATTATGGCTCTTTAGTGGGTGTGAAGTGTTATCATACTGTGGTTTTGATTTCCATTTCCCTGATTACTAATGATATTGAGCATTGTTTTTTCAGTGCTAATTGGCAACTTGTACATCTCCTTTGGAGAAAGGTGTCTTAAGATTGGTTTTTGACTATTTTTGAATTGGGTTTTATTAGTTATCAAGTTGTTAGACTACTTATATAGTCTAGATACAAATCCTGGATAAGATACAGGTATTGCAAAGATTGTGTACCACTTTGTGGACTGTATTTTTGCTTTTTGAAGATGTGATATCATGCACAGAATTTTAAATTTTGATCAAATTCACTTTATCTTTTTCTTTTCTCTTTTGTTGCATGTACTTCTTTCATGTTAAAAAAAAAAACCCAACATTGACAGGGGCACCTGTGTGGCACAGTTGGTTACATGTCCTGGTTTTGGCTCAGGTTGTGATACAGCTCTGTGCCAGGTTCCACACTCAGATTGGAGTCTACTTGAGATTCTCACTCCCTCTCTCTGCACTTCCCATTCTTGTTCTCTCTATCTAAAATAAATAAATAAATCTTTTAAAAAATTGACAAAACCAAGCTTATGAATTTTTCTTCTGTTTTCTTCTATGACTGTTTATAATTTTAGTTCTTATATTTAATGCTTTGATTATTTTTTTAATTATTTTTGCAATTTTGTATATAATATGAGGTAAGAACACAACTTTATTCTTTTTTGAATTTCTAAAAAGTTTTTATTTAAATTTTATTCAAATTCCAGTTAACTAACATACAGTGTAATACTAGTTTCAGGTATAAAATATAGAGATTCAACATTTCCATACATCAACCTCTGCTCATTACAAACAAGCATAGTACTCCTTAATCCTCATCACTTATTTAACCCATTTCACCACCCCTTCCCCTTTGGTAACCATCAGTTTGCTCTCTATAGTTAAGAATCTGTAAGTTGGTTTGCTTCTCTCCTTTTTCCTCCTTTGTTCATTTGTTTTATATCTTAAATTCCACATATGAGTGAAATAATTTGGTATTTATTTTTCTCTGATTAACTTATCTCACTTAGAATAATACCCTCTAGTCCACCCATGTCACTGCAAATGGCAAGATTTCATTAATTTTTATGGCTGAATAATATTCCATTTTATATATATATGTGTGTGTGTATATATATACACACACACACGTATATACATATGTATGTATATATGTATATGTATATATCTGTATATATGTACATATGTAGATATAGATATAGATATAGATATATACACCACATCTTCCTTATCTAATCATCAGTTGATGGACACTTGGGCTGTTTTCCATAATTAGGCTCTTGTAGATAATGCTGCTATAAACATTGGGGTATAGGTATCCCTTTGCATTAGTATTTTCATATTCTTTGGGTACACATCTAGTAGTACAAATTATGGATCATAGGGTACTTCTATTTTTAACTTTTTGGGGAATCTCCATACTGCTTCCAGAGTGGCTGTATGAGTTTGCATTCCCACCAACAGTGCAAGAGGGTTCCCCCCTTTCTCCATATCCTTGCGAACACCTATTGTTTCTAGTGTTGTTGATTTTAGCCATTCTGACAGGTGTGAGGTGATATCTCATTGTGCTTTTGATTTGTATTTTCCTGAGGATCAGTGGTGTTGAAACTGTACTCTGTAAACTATAAAACACTGGTGAAAGAAATTGAAGAAGGCACAAATAAATGGAAAGACATTCCATGCTCATGGATTGGAAGAACATACATTGTTAAAATGTCTATATTAACCAAAGCCATCTACACATTTCATGCAATCCCTATAAAAATACCAACATTTCTCACAGAACTAACAAACAATCCTAGAATTTGGGTGGAAACACAAAAGATCTCAAATAGCCAAAGCAACTTTGAAAAAGAAAAAGCAGGGCTAGAAGCATCACAATTCCAGACTTAGAATTATATTATAAAGCTGTAGTGATCATGACAGTATGGTACTAGCACAAAAACGGACACACAGATCAATGAAACAAAATAGAAAACCTAGGAATGGACCCATAACTATATGGTCGACTAATCTTTGACAAAGAAGGAAAGAATATTCAATGGAAGAAAAGACACTTTCTTTTAAAAATGGTTTTTGGAAAACTGGACAGCAACAGGCAAAAAAATGAAACTGGACCACTTTTTTTTACACTACAGAGAAAAACAAATTTGAAATGGATTAATGGTGTAAATGTAAGATATGAAACTATAAAAATTCTAGAGAACAGGGGCACCTCGGTGGCTCAGTGGGTTAAAGCCTCTGCCTTCAGCTCGGGTCGTGATCCCGGGGTCCTGGGATGGAGCCCCACATCGGGCTCTCTGCTCAGCGGGGAGCCTGCTTCTTCCTCTCTCTCTGCCTGCCTCTCTGCCTGCTTGTGATCTCTCTCTGTCAGATAAATAAATAAAATCTTAAAAAAAAAATTCTAGAGAACACAGCCAGTAACCACTTTGACATCAGCCATAGCAACATCTTTCTAGAGATGTCTCCTGAGCCAGGGGAAGGAAAAGCAAAAATAAACTATTGGGACTTCACTGAAATAAAAAGCTTCTGCTTAGGGAATGGACTGTTCAACAACACTTAAAGGCAACTAATGGAATGGGAGAAGATACTTGCAAATGGCATACCCAATAAAGGGTTAGTATCCAAAATATGTAAAGAACTCATACAACTAAATGCCCAAAATGAATAACCCAGTTAAAAAATAAGCAGAAAACATACATAGGCAGTTCTCCAAAGAAGACATCCAAATGGTCAAGAGATGCATGAAAAGACAACGTTATTCTTTTGCATATGAATATTCAGTTGTTTCAACACGTTTGTTGGAAAGACTATTCTTTCCCAATTGAATTTTTTTTGTATGCTTGCCAATAACCAATTGACCATAAATGTATGGGCTTATTTCTGGACTCTCAATTCTATCCCATTAATTTATATGTCTATCCTTATTCCAGTACCACATAGTCATGATTACTGTAGCTTTGTAAAAAGTTTTGAAATTGACATGTGAGTTCTTTGATTCTGTAGTTTTCCAAATTATTTTTTCCCCCCGGTTCCTGCATTTCTATTTGAATTTTGGGATCCAATCACCAATTTCTGCAAAAACAAAAACAAAAACAAAACCCAGTGGTATCTTTGATATTTTATTGAATCTGTAGGTCTATTTAGGAAGTTCCATTTGCCATTTTAAAAATATTAGATCTTTGATCTATGAACATAAAATGTGCTTCTCTTTATTTCGGTCTCTAATTTCTTTCAATGATTTTTTTGAAGTTTTCAGGGTATATGTTTTACACCTCTTTTGTTAAATTTATTCATAAGTATTTGGGATTTTTGATGCTACCTTATATGGAATTGTCTTAATTTTGTTTTGGATAGCTTATTGATCATGTACAGAATTACAATACATTTTAAATATTAATGTATCCTGCTACTTAGCTGACCTCATTTATTAATTCTAACAATTTGGGGAAGATTCCTTAGGATTATGCATACGATTATATTATTTGCAAAGGTAGATATTTTGACTTCTTTTCCATTCGGGCCATTTCCGCCCCCCCCCGCCCCCATATTCTTACTTATTTGCTCATGGCTAGAACTTCTACTAAAATCATGACTAGAATTTAGGAGAATGAACATGTTTGCGTTATTCCTGATTTTAGAGGTAAAGCTTTCAGGCTTTTACTAGCAAGTATGATGTCATTTGTGGGGTTTTTCCTTTTTTTAATTTTCCTAAACAGGTTGAGGAAATTTTCTTCTATTCCTAGTTTGTTGGTGTTTTCATAATGAAATCAAGGTAGATTTAGTTAAATGCCATTTCCGCATCTATTGAGAGGATAATGTGGTTTGACCTTTATTCTTTTAATATAGTGTGTTATATTATTTTGTTTTTAAGTGTTGAAACGAATTCATATTCCCAGGATAAATCCCACTTGTTAATGTTATATAATTCTTTTTATGTATGACTAGACTTCGTTGTTAGTATTTTCCGAGAAATTTTACATCTATATTCACAAGGGATATTAGTGAGCAGTTTTCTTGCGATATCTTCTTTTGGCTTTGGTATTAGTGTAATATTGAATTCATATAATGACTTGAAAATTGTTCCTTCTTTTTCTAGCTTTGAAAGAGTGTGTGAAGAGTTCTTCAAACATATGGCAAAATTCAGCAGTAGAACTATCTGGTCCTGGGTTAATTTTTTGTGGGAAGTTGTAAAAATTAGTAATTTTTATCTCATTATTATAGGCTTATTCATATTTTCTATTTCTTCTTGAGTCAGTTTTGGTTATATCTTTTCAGAGATTTGTTCATTTTATCCATATTATCTAATTTGTTGGATTATAGTTGTTTACATTATTCTTTTATAATCAATTTTATTTCTGTAGGATCAGTAGTAATGTTCCCTCTTTTATTCTTAATTTTAATAAGTTGAGTTTTCTTTCTTTTTTCTTGATCAGTATGGTTTAATGCTTGTCAATTTTTTTGATCTTCTAGAAGGATAACCTTTTGATTCCATTGATTTTCTCTATTGTTTTCTGTTCTCTCTTTAATTTATTCTGATAAAATGTTTATGTTTTACTTCTTTCTTCTTGTTTTGGGTTTAGTTTCTTCTTCTAGTGTATTCATGTGTTAGGTTAGATTACTGATTTATTCCTTTGTTTTTTATATAGACATTTATTTTTATTTTATATGCTACCTACAAATCTTATTTTATTTATTATTTAAATTCAACTAGCCAACATATAATACCTCATTAATTTCAGATGTAGTGTTCAATAATTTATCAGTTGTATATACACCCAGTTTTCATCACATCATGTGCCATCAGAACTACTCTCATTTTATTTATATATACACTTACCTTTACTTGTGCTCTATATTTCTTTTTGTAGATTGGAATTACTGTTCAGTGTCTTTTCAGTTTAGCCTGAAAGACTACATTTAATATTTATTGAGAGGAAGAACTGCTAGTGATGAATTCTCTCAGGTTTGATTACATTGAAGGTCCTTTTTATTATTTTTTATTTTTTTATTATTTTTATTTTATTTTATTTTATTTATTTTTTTTTTTAACTTGAGTATACTTGACACAAAATGTTACATTAGTTTCAGGTGTTTCAGGTGTACAACTTACACTATGTTCACAAGTGTAGCTACCATCTGTCCTGGTACATCACCGTTGCAGTATCATCAACTATATCCATTACGCTGTGCTTTTTATTCCTCTGACCTATTCATTCCATAACAAGAAGCCTGTATCTCACACTCCCCCTTCACCCATTTTGCCCAATCCCCACATGCTACCCCCTGGCAACCATCAATTTCTTCTTTGCAGGTATGATTTTGCTTTTTACTTCTTCATTCACATTTTTGTTTTGTTTTGTTTTAGATTCCACTTAAGAATGGAATCATGTGTGGGGGCACCTGGGTGGCTCAGTGGGTTAAGCCTCTGTCTTCGGCTCAGGTCGTGATCCCAGGGTCCTGGGATTGAGCCCCGCATTGGGCTCTCTGCTCAGCAGAGAACCTGCTTCCTCCTCTCCTCTCTCTCTGCCTGCTTCTCTGCCTACTTGTGATTTCTGTCTGTCAAATAAATAAATAAAATCTTAAAAAAAAAGAATGGAATCATGTGGTATTTGTCTTTCTCACTCTGAATTATTTCACTTACCATAATACCCTCTAGGTCCATCTGTGTTATCACAAATGGCACAATCTCATCCTTTTTATGGCTGCTAACATACCATTGCAGATATATATATATATATATATATATATATATATATATATATATCTCACATCTTCCTTATCCATTCCTTATCCATTCATCTATTGAGGGGACACATAGTTTGATTCCATATCTTGGCTATTATAAATAATGCTGCAATAAACATAGGGGTGCAGATATCTTTTTGAATTATAATTTACATTTTCTTTGGGTAAATACCCAATAGTGGAATTATTGGATCATATGGTATACCTACTTTTAATTTTTTAAGGAAATTCCATACTCTTTTCCTCAGTGATTGCACAAATTTACAATCCCACCAATAGTCCACAAGTGTTCCCTTTCCACCACATGCTCACCAACACTTGTTATTTCTTATCTTTTTGATTCCAGTCATTCTGACTGGTATGAGGTACTATTTAACTGTGGTTTTGATTTGCATTTTTCTGATGATTAGCAATGTTGAGCATCTTTTCATGTCTCTGTTGGCCATCTACAAGTCTTCTTTGGAAAAGTGTCTACTCAGGTCCTTTCCTATTTTTTATTTGGATTGTTCATGGTTTTTGGTGTTGAGTTATATAAGGTTTTATATATTTTGCATATTAACTTCTTATTGGACACATCAGTTACAAATATCTTCTCCCATTCAGTAAGTTGTCTTTTGGTTTCAGTTATTGTTTTCTATGCTGTGCAATAGATTTTGGTGTAGTCCCAGTAATTTATTTTTGCTTTTCTTTCCCTTGCCTGAGGAGACATATCTAGAAAAATGTTGCTACAGCTGATGTCAAAGAAATTACTACCAGTTTTCTTCTAGGAGTTTTATGGTTTCAGGTCTCAAATTTAGGTCTTTAATCCATTTTGACTTTGATTCTGTGTATGGTCTAAAAAAAGTGGTCCAGTTTTGCACTTGTACATGTAGCTGTCCAGTTCTCCCAGCACCATTTATTGAAGAGACTATCTTTTCCTTACTGTATATTCTTGCCTCCTTTCTCATGGATTAATTGATCACATAATCCTGGGTTCATTTCTGGATTGTTTATTCTGTTCTGTTGATCTATGGGTCTATTTTTGTGCCAGTACCATACTGTTTTGATCACTACAGATTTGTAGTTCGTCTTCAAATCTGGGATCCAGTTTTGTTCTTCTTTTTCAATATTGCTTTTGCTATTTGGGGTCCTTTGGGCCTCCGTACACATTTAAAAATTGTTCTAGTTCTGTGAAAAATGTTTTTCATGTTTTGATAAGTATTACATTAAACATGTAGGTTGCTTTGGATACTATAGACCTGTTAACCATAGTTTTTCTTCCAATCCATGAGCATGGAGGGTCTTTCCATTTCTTTGTGTCATCTTCAATTTCTTTCACCTGTGTTTTATGTTTTTCAGTATAAACATCCTCTGCCTCTTTGATTAGGCTTTTTCCTAGGTAGCTTATTACTTTTGGTGCAATTGTAGATGGTACTGTTTTCTTAATTTCTTTTTTTTTTGCCACCTCATTATTGGTTGTATAGAAATGCAAGATTTCTGTACATTGATTTTGTATTCTGTGACTTTACTGAATTAGTTTACGAGTTCTACCATTTCTTTGGTGGAGTCTTTGTGTTTTCTATATATAATATGTCATCTGTAGAGAATGAAAGGTTTACATCTTCCTTACTGATTTGGATACGTTTTTTCCCTTTTTGTTGTCCGATTTCTATACTGCTTCTAGTACTATGTGAAAAGCAGTGAGAGTAGATATCTTTGTCTTATTCTTGATCTTAGAGGAATAGCTCTCAGTATTTCCTCATTAGGTATAATGTTAGCTGTAGGTTTTCCTATATAGCATTTATTATGTTAGGGTATGTTCCCTCTAATCCACTTTGATGAGGGTTTTTATCATGAATGGATATTGTACTTTGTCAGATGATTTTTTGGCATCTCTTGAAATGATCATATAGTTCTTATTCTTTTCCTTATTGACATGATGTGTCCCGTTGATTGATTTGCAAATATTGAACTACTCTTGCAACCCTGGAATAAATCCCTCTTGATCATGTTGAATAGTTATTTAAATGTATAGCTGAATTCCATTTGCTAATATTTTGTTGAGGATTTGTTCATCTATGGTCCTCAGGGGGTACTACTCTGTAGTTCTCTTTTTTAAATTTTTGTGGTGCCTTTTTTCCCCCCCAAGGAATTGCTAGCCTCATAGCATGAGTTTGGGAGCTTTCTTTCCTTTCTACTTTTTAAGACTAGTTTGAGAAGAATAAGTATTACCTCTTCTTTAAAGGTCTGGTAGAATTTGCTTGTGAAGCCATGTGGTCCTGAGCTTTTGTTTGTTGGGAGTTTTTGGATTACTTATTCATTTCCTTCTCTGGTTATCAGTTGATTTAAATTTTGTATTTCTTCCTGTTTCAATTTTGGTAGTGTATATGTTTCTAGGAATTTATCCATTGCTTCCAGGTTTTCCAATTTGTTGGCATATAGTTTTACATAATATTCTCTTATAGCTGTTTGTATTTTTGTGGTGGTGTTTTTTCCTCCTCTCTCATTTGTGACTTTATTTATTTGAGCCCGCCTGATAATTCTTGCTAGAGGTTAATCAATTCTATTGAATTTTTTTCCCAAGGAAGCAGCTCCCGGTTTTATTGATCTGTTCTATTGCTTTTAAGTTTCTATATCATTTATTTCGCTCCAATCTTTATTATTTCCTTCCTTCTGCTGGTTTTAGTTTTTGTTTGTTGTTCTTTTTCTAGCTCCTTTAGGTATAAGGTTAGATTTTTTGAGATTTTTCTTTCTTCTTGAGGTTGTTGGCCTATATTGTTATTAGCTTCCCTCTTAGAACACTTTTGCTACATCCCAAAGGTTGTAGACCATTGTGTTTCATTTTCATTTGTTTCCATGTGCTTTTTAATTTCTTTTTTATTTCCTGGTTGACTCCTTCATTGTTAAGTAGTATGTTATTTAACCTCCAAGTATTTTGGCCTTTCCATATTTTTTTCTTGTAGTTGACTTCTTGTTTCATATCATCGTGGTCAGAAATGATGCATGGGGGGCA
Source organism: Martes martes (assembly GCF_963455335.1). Lineage (NCBI taxonomy): Eukaryota > Metazoa > Chordata > Mammalia > Carnivora > Mustelidae > Martes > Martes martes. The sequence continues at coordinate 61,247,213 of NC_137897.1, forward strand.
ACTGGGTGGCTCAGTCAGGTAAGCATCTGACTCTTGGTTTCAGTTCAGGTCATGGTCTCATGGACTGTAAGATCAAACTCTGCATTGGGCTCCAAACTCAGCAGAGAGTCTGCTTGAAGTTTCTCTCCCTCTGCCCCTCCTCTCACTCATGGTCTTGCTCTGTGTCTCAAATATATAAATCATTAAAAAAATGATGCATGGTATTTTTGAATTATTGAGGCTTGTTTTGTGGGCTAATATGTGGTGTGTTCTGGAGAATGTTCCATGTGCACTTGAGAAGAATGTGTATTCTGCTGTTTTAGGATGGAATGCTCTGGTTATATCTCTTAGGTTCATCTGGTATAGTGTGTCATGCAAAGACATTGTTTCCTTGTTGGTTTTCTGTTTAGATGAGTTGTCCATTGTTGTAAGTGGGGTGTTAAAGTCCCTTATTATTGTATTATCAATTAGATATTTATGTTCATTATTAATTGTTTCATATATTTCAGTGCTCTCATGTTGGGTCCTAAATATTTACAGTTGTTACATCTTCTTGTTGGATTGTCCCCTTTGTTACTACATAGTGTCCTTCTTTGTCTCTTGTTACAATCTTTGTTTTAAAATCTATTTTGTTGGATATAAGTATTGCTACTCCAGCTTTCTTTTGACATTTATTTGCATGATAGATATTTTTCTCTTTCTTCACTTTCAATCTGCAGGTGTCTTTAGGTCTAAAATAATTCTCTTGTAGGCAGCATAGAGATGGATTTAGTTTTTTTTTTTATCCACCCTGTCACCCTCCCTGTCTTTTGATTGCAGTGCCATTTACATTCAAAGTAATTATTGATACATAGTATATATTGTCATTTTATTATTTATTTTGTGGTTGTTTCTGAAGATTTTTTCTAATCCATTCTTTTCTTTCTTATAGTTTGCTGATTTTCTTTAGTGATATATTTGGATTTCTCTCTTTATTCTTTGCATGTTTGTTAGTGGCCTCTGAAATATGGTTACCTTTAGATTTGTATCTAACCTGTTCTTCAAATAACAACATATATTAATTTGATGGCTTAAGTTTGAACCCATTCTTATCTCCTGTGCTCTCCATGTTTTATGTCTATGTTATTATGTTTTATATTATTTTTTCATGAATTCCTTGACTTTTTACAGAAATATTCATTTTTACTGCTTTTGTTTTTCCTGCCTGCATTCTGTCACTTTTGCTCTCTTTTCCACTCAAAGAATCCCCTTTAATATTTCCTGTAGAGTTTTGTTTTTCTGAGAAACTCTTTATCTCTTCTTCCATTCTGAATGATAGCCTTGTTGGATAGAAGATTCTTCACTGAAGATCTTTCCCATTCAGCACGTTGAATATACCATGCCACTCTCTTATGTCTTGCCATGTTTCTGTTGAGAAATCTCCAACTGTCCTTAGGGGTCTTTCCTTGTAAGTTAAAGACTTCTTTTATCTTGCTGCTTTTAAATTTTTTTCTTTATCACTCTGTTTGGCAATTTAATTATAGTTTTTCTTGGTGTGGATCTACTTTTGTTGATTTTGATGGGAGTTCTCTGTTTCTCTTGGATCTGGATGTATGTTTCCTTCCCCAGATTAGGGAAGTTTTCAACTATTCTTTCTTCTCATAACTTTTCTGCCCTTTTCTCTCTCTTCTTCTGGGACTCCTATCATGTGAATGTTATTATATTTGATGGAGTCACTGAGTTCCCCAAGTCTATCATTGAGTTGTTTAATTGTTCTTTCTCTCTTTTGTTCAGCTTCATTGCTTTCCAATACTTGGTCTTCTAGGTCATTAATTCATTCATTAATTCATTCCATACATTGTATCACATGTATTTTTAATCTCATTTATTGCACTTTTCATGTCTGATTGATTCTTTTTAAACTCCTTTATCTCTGTGGTAAAGGTCTCACTTCCTCAAGCCCAGTGAGTATACTTATGATTTTTGATTTAAATTCTCCATCAGACATGTAGCTTATATTTGTTTTGCTTAGATCTCTGACCATGACCTTATCTTGTTCTTTTATTTGGGATAAATTTCTCCAGTTTCTCATTTTTTGTCTAAGTCTCTGCTTTCTTCTCTGTATTAGAAAAGCCATTTTTTTTCTCTTGCTCCTGAAACTATTGGCCTTATAATAAAGAGGTCATGTAGTGACCAGGGCCTGGTGCTATAGGAAGTTCCTCCAGTGTGTGTTCTATGTGCTCTCATGTTGTGTTCTGGCTGCTCTGTCCCTCAGGCCAGTCATCTGCAGAGGCTCTTCTTGCCTGCTGTGGGCATTGTTTGTTCTCTGGTCTCAGTGTGGTGCATTTTAATTAAATGTGTTTTTCTGCCTGTGAAATGAGACCTGTCACTACCTTCACTGAAACTGAAGCCTTGAAAAACTCTCTGGTTGGGAGATGTGGTGTGTTAGGGGTTTGTGCTGGTCTTCCAGGGGGAAAGGCCCACTGTGCTGGGGCTGAGACAAACTTGACTGAGAAGAGCAATCCCATTAGAGTGCAGGGATGTGGGGTTTGGTGTAAACAATTTAGGCAGCCAGTATCCTGGTTGAGCTACTTCCTGCAAGCATTTCTGTTTTTGCTGAGAGGCAAGGGAGGGAAATGGCTCTGGCCAGCTCTTTTGATCCTGGAGAGGTATCTCCATCAATGTTGCCTTTATGGAACATGCTCCAAGAAAAGCAAATAATCTTCACACTGTCCGCCCCAGGTACTCTTCAGATTGTTGTTGCCACACTGTATGCCCACCGATTGTTTGCCTGCCTTCTCTCCAAGAGCAACAGAGTGCTCTTCAGGCTCTGTCTCAGTCAAGCCTGCTGCCCTTTAAAATCTCAGGCTTTAGGCCCCATTTGTTGCAAGAACTCATGAAATTCTGTCACTTTATTTTCCAAACCAGTGGCTATGGGGATACACTCTCCTTATGCATTTCTCTGTGTGCTCCTCTCTCTCTCTCCTGCTTCTCAGCTACCACTACTCCCTCCCCTCCACAGCAGTCAGGATACAATTTATGTCCTAAACCATAACTCCACACTTCCTACCTTCTTTGACATGGCATCTTCTCTCTTTTTAGTTGTGGAGTTTGTTGTGTCAGTCCTCTTGTTGATTTCTGAAGGGTATTTAGGATGTTTGGATAGTTATCGAGCTTTATTCTTCAGTCGAGGTGAGTCTAGGGTCCTTCTACTCCACTGTCATCTTCCTTTCTCCTCTATTTTTAATTTTTTGAGGAAGCTTCATACTTTTCCAAAGTGGCTACACTAACTTGCATTTCCCCCAACAGTGTGCAAGGGTTCTTTTTCTCCACATCCTTGCCAACACTTCTTATTTCTGTGCTTTTTATTTTAGCCACACTGACATGTGTAAAATGATATTCACTGTGGTTTTGATTTGCATTTCCCTGATGATTAGTGATGTTGAGCATTTTCCCTGTGTCTGAGGCCATTTGTATGTCTTCTTTGTAAAAATGTCTATTCAGTTTCTCTGCCCATTTTTAAATAAGAATATGTGTTGTTTTGATGTTGAGTTGTATATTTTCTTTCTGTATATTGGATATTGACTTCTTATTGGGTACATAAGTTGCAAATATCTTCTCCCATTCATTAGGTTGACTTCTTGTTTTGTTGATGGATTTCTTCACTGTGCAAAACTTCATTTTGATGTAGTCTAATAGTGTATTTTGTTTCCCTTACCTCAGGAAACATATCTAGAAAAATATTTGTGCAACCTATGTCAAAGAAATTATTGCCCATGTCTTTTTCTAGGAGTTTTTTTTTTTCAGTTTCCACATTTAGTTTTTAATCCATTTTGAGTTTACTCTTGTGTATGGTGTAAGAATGTAGTCCAGTTTCATTCTTTTGTGATAGCTGTCTAGTTTTCCCAACATTACTTGTTAAAAAAGAAAAAACTGTCTTTCCTATTGCATATTCTTCCCTACTTTGTCATTGATTAATTGACCATAAAATTGTGAGTTTGTTTCTGGGCTTTTGGTTCTGTTCCATTGATCGACATGTCTACTTTTGTGCCAGTACCATTCTGTTTTGATTACTACAGACTTTAGGATATCTTAAAATCTGGGAGTGTGATGCTTCCAGCTTTGGTCTTTTTGCAAGATCACCTTGTCTATTCAAGGTCCTTTGCAGTTTCTTTCTTTCTTTCCTTTTTTTTTTTAAAAGATTGTATTTATTTATTTGTCAGGGAGAGAGAGAGCACGCACAAGCAAAGGGAGTAGAAGGCAGAGAGAGAAGTAGGCTCCCCGCTGAGCAAGGAACCCAGTGTGGGACCCGATCTCAGGACCCTGGGATCATGACCTGAGCTGAAGATAGACACTTAACTGAATGAGCCACCCAGGAGTCTCTCTTTTGCAGTTTTGTACAAATTTTAGCATTATTTTTTCTAGTTCTGTGATAAATGTTGTTGGTATTCTCATAGAAGTTGCACTAAATCAATAGATTGCCTTGTGTAGCATAGACATTTTAATATTTTTTGTTCTTCCAACCCATGTGTGTGGAATATCTTTCCATTTCTTTATGTAACCTTCAATTTCTTTCATCAGTGTTTTATAGTTTTTGTAGTTATCTTTCACCTTCTAGGTTATGTTTATTCCTAGGTATTTTATTCCTGTGGTGCAATTATATATGAGGTAGTTTTCTTAATACCTTTTCCTCTACTTTATTATTAATGTATAGAAATGCAACAGATTTCTATACATTAATTTTGTATCCTCTGACTTTATTGAACTCATTTATCACTGTTAGTAGTTCTTTTTTTAAATAGAGTCTTTAGGGTTTTTTTATATATAGTATTATGTCATCTGCAAATAGTGGAAGTTTTACTTATTTCTTACCAATTTGGATGCCTTTTATTTCTTCTTGTTTGATTGCTGTGGCTAGGACTTCTAGCTCTCTATTGAATAAAAGTATTAAGTGTGGACACACTTGTCTGTTCCTAGAGTAAAAGCTCTCAGTTTTTTCAGTGTTAAGTATGATGTTAGTTGTGAATTTTTCATATATGGACTTTATTATGTTCAGGTATGTTTCCTTTAAACCTACTTTGTTGAACGTTTTTATCATGAATGAATATTGTGGTTTGTCAAATGCTTTTTCTGTGTCTATTGAGATAATCATATGGTTTTCATCTTTTCTCTTGTTAATGTGATGATTGATTGATTTATGAATATTGAACCACACTTGCATCCCTGGAATAAATCCCACTTGATTGTGGTGAAATATTAGCAAACTGAAAACGATGTATAAATAAAATCTTTAAAAAAAATCTTTTTTTATACATTGTTTTCAGTTTGCTAGTATTTTTTGAAGATTGTTGTATTTGTGTTCATCAGTAATATTGACCTCTAGTTTTCTTTTTTGAGTATCTTTTTCCGGTTTTTATATCAGAGTAATGCTGGCCTCAGAATGAATTTGGAAGTTTTCCTTCTTTTTCTATTTTTGGAATAGTGTGAGAAGAATTAAGTCTCTTTTATATGCTTGGTAGAACTCAACTGTGAAGACATCTGGTTCTGGACTTTTGTTTGTTGGGTGGTTTTTGATTACTGAATCAATTTCATTGCTCATAATCAATTTGTTCAGTTTCTATTTCTTCCTAATTTTGTTTTGGAAAGTTATATATTTCCAGGAATTTATTCAATTCTTCTAGTTTGTCCAATTTGTTGGCATATAATTGCTCATAATATTCTGTTATTATTTTTATATCTCTGTTGGTTGTTATTTCTCCTCTTTCATTTCTGATTTTATTCATTTGAGTACTCTCTCTTTTTTTTTTTCTCTCTCTTTTTTTTAAATTTATTTTTTAATTTATTTGTTAGAGAGCGAGCAAGCACAGGCAGACAGAGTGGCAGGCAGAGGCAGAGGGAGAAGCAGGCTCCCCGCTGAGCAAGGAGCCCGATGTGGGACTCAATCCCAGGACGCTGGGATCATGACCTGAGCCGAAGGCAGCTGCTTAACCAACTGAGCCACCCAGGCGTCCCAAGTACTCTCCTTTTTTGATGAATCTGGCTAGAAGTTTATTAATTTTGTTGATCTTTTCAAAGAAACAGCTCCTGTTTTCATTTACCTGCTCCATTTTTAAGTCACTATTTCATTTATTTCTACTCTGATTTTTATCATTCCTTTCCTCCTTCTGCCACTGGATATTTGTTTGTTTGTTGTTGTTGTTGTTCTTTTCCTAGCACATTTAGATGTAAGGTTAGGCTATTTATTTGAGGTTTGTTTTTGCTTTTTTGTTTTAAAGTATCCTTTTATTTATTTATTTTTTATTATGTTATGTTAGTCACCATACAGTACATCATTAGTTTTTGATGTAATGGTCCATGATTCATTGTTCACATATAACACTGAGTGCTCCATGCAATCCATGCCCACCTTTTAAAACATTTTTTAAATTTTATTTTATTTTTTCAGTGTTCCAAGATTCATTATTTATGCACTACACCTAGGGCTCCATGCAATACGTGCCTTCCTTCCTAATACCCATCATCAGGCTCACCCATCCGCCCACCCCCCTCCCTTCTAAAACCGTCAGTTTGTTTCTTGGAGTCCATAGTCTGTCATGGTTTGTCTCCCCCTCTGATTCCCCCCTTCATTTTCCCTTTCCTTCTCTTAACATTCTCCATGCTATTCTTTATGTTCCACAAGTGAAACCATATGATAATTGACTTTCTCTGCTTGACTTAGTTCACTCAGCATAATCTCCTCCAGTTCCATCCATGTCATTGCAAAAATCAGGTATTTATCCTTTCTGATGGCTGAGTAATTTTCCATTGTATATATGTACCACATCTTTATCCATTTATCTGTGGAAGGGCATCTCAGCTTTTTCTATGGTTTGGCAATTGTAGACATTGCCGCTATGAATATTGGGATACATATGGCCCTTCTTTTCACTACATCTGTATCTTTGGGGTAAATATCAAGTAGTGCAATTGCTGGGTCATAGGATAGCTTTATTTTTTTTTTATTAAGTTTGATTAGCCAACATATAGTACAGGAATAATTTTTGATGTAGTCTCCAATGATTCAATAGTTGCTTTTGCTTTTGCTTCTTGAATTAGGCCCATATTATAGTCTTTCCTCTTAGAACATGTTTTGTTGCATCCCAAACATTTTGGACCATTCTGTTTTTGTTTATTTGTCCATATGTATATTTGTATTTCCTCTTTGGTTTCCTTGTTGACCAATTCACTGTGTAGTAACATGTTATTTAGCTTCTGTATCTGTGTTCTTTTCAGATTTTTTCTTGTGATTGGCTTCTAATTTCATACCATCATGGTCAGAATAGATACATGATATGATTTCAATCTTTTGAATTTATTTATTTATTTATTTATTTATTTATTTTAAGATTTTATTTATTTATTTGACAGAGATCACAAGTAGGCAGAGAGGCAGGCAGAGAGGGAGGAGGAAGCAGGCTCCCCACCGAGCAGAGAGCCCGACGCGGGGCTCGATCCTAGGACCCTGGGATCATGACCCGAGCCGAAGGCAGAGGCTTCAACCCACTGAGCCACCCAGGTGCCCCAATCTTTTGAATTTATTTTGACTGTTTTTTTGTGGCCTATCTTCTGATCTGTTCTGGAGAATGTCTCATGTACACTTGCATGTGTATTTTGATGTTTGGGATGGAATGTTTTGAATATATTTATTAGGTCCATCTGGTCTAATGTCATCAAAGCCACTCTTTCTTTGTTGATTTTCCACCTCATTGATCTATCCATTGATGTAAGTGGTTTTAAAGTCCTCTGATATTATTGTATTACTGTCACTTTCTTCTTTTAAGTCTGTTAATAGTTGCTTTATGTATTTAGGAGTTCCCATGTTGGGCGCATAAATATTTACTATTGTCATATCTTCCTTTTGGATTGTTCTCCTTAGCAGTATGTACTGTTTTTCTTTGTCTCTTGCTATAGACTTGGTTTCATAGTCTTCTTTCTCTGATATAAGTATTGCTGCCTCATTTTTCTTTTCACTTCTATTTGCATGGTAAATGTTTTTCATTTTATCATTTTCAATTGGCATGTGTCTTTCATATTGAAGTGTGTCTGTTGTAGGGAGCATACAGGTGGATCTTATTTTTAATCCATTGAGTCACCCTATGTGTTTTGATTGCTGTTTTTAGTCCATTTACATCCAAAGTAATTATTGATAGGTATGTACTTACTTCCATTTTGTTATTTTACTTTTCTTCTTTATAGTTTTTCTCTGTTCCTTTCTTCTTCTCTTCCTCTTTTTCTTTGTAGTTTTATGGTTTTCTTTAATGACATTCTTGGATTACCTTCTCTTTATTTTTTGTATATCTATTAAAGGTTTGATTTGTAGTTAATATTAGTTTCATACATAATATCTTATGCATAGAGCAGTGTGTATTAAATTGATGTTGATGGTCACTTAAATTTGGGCACATTCTAAAAGCACTAAATTTTTAAAAATGCAAATTATGAGTCAGTAAATATAAAGTAGAGCCTCACATTTTGCATTTCTAAAAAAAAATTCCATGGAGCACTGGGTATGATGCATAAGCAATAAATTTTGGAACACTGAAAAAATAAAATAAAGTTTAAAAAAAACCAAAATGAGCATGCTATATATTAATACATCTTTATTTATTAAAAAAAATTCCCAAGTGATGTCGATATTGCTTCTCCTCAGACCATGTTTTTGATAATGCAGGTCTATTTCATTCCCAAAGCAATGTTCTTAATTGCCTACAACTTTATTTTTACTTACAGATAAGTTACCCTTCCTTAAGCTTTCATAGTCTGAGTAACACAGAGGAGCAGAGGTTATCACCTAGCTATATCAGGCCTAAATATACTTCTGCATGAGTAAAACCTACCCTTTTGGGGCACCTGCATTGCTCAGTCAGTTAACTCTCTGCCTTTGGCTCAGCACATATTCCTGGAGTCCTGGGATTGAGTCCCACATTGGGCTCCCTGTTCAGTGGGGAGTCTGCTTCTCCCTCTACCCCTCACCCTGCTCATGATATCTCTCTCTCTCAAATGAATAAATAAAGATCTTTTAAAATATAAAAACCTACCCTTTCTCTCTCAGAAACACCTGCTACCAATAGAAGAAAACCTCACCTTTGGACTTTTTGACTTGCCAGGAAATCCTGAGCTAAAAATAATCTGAGTGAAAATTCAGGTAGTGAAGCTTTACATTACACTTCTTAACAAAACTTTATTCAGCAAAGAGGTTGGGGTCTTGGGAACTTCAGTTAGATTAGTCTAACTAAAACTTCTCTGATCATAATATTCTCCAATTCAAAAATTCTCAATGTTGGGCACCTGGGTGACTCAGTGGGTTAAGCCTCTGCCTTCGGCTCAGGTCATGATCTCAGGGTCCTGGGATCAAGCCCCACATTGAGCTCTCTGCTTAGCAGGGAGCCTGCTTCCCCCTCTCCCTCTGCCTGCCCCTCCGCCTACTTGTGATCCCTCTCCCTCTGTCAAATAAATAAATAAAATCCTTAAAAAATATTCTCAATGCCTCTCTTTCTAGTTCCTTACTAAATGGAATCTAGATTCCTTATCCTGGCCCTTAGGGGAACACTCTTACACTCTTGGTGGGAAGGCAAACTGGAGTAGCCACTGTGGAAGCAGCATGGAGGCTCCTCAGAAAGTTAAAAATAGAACTGTCCTATGATCCAGCTATTGTACCATTAGGTATTTCCCCTAAAAATACAGAAATAGTAATTCAAAGGGAAACATGCACCCTGATGTTTATATCAGCATTACCACCAATAGCCAAATTACGGAAATAGCTAATAGCCAAATTATGGAAACAACACAAATGTCCATCAACTGATGAATGGATAAAGAGGTGATATATATATATATATATATATATATATATATAAAATAATATCAATATAATAATATATATTATAGGTCGCCTGGGTAACTCAGTGTGTTAAGCCTCTGTCTTTGGCTCTGGTCATGATCTCGGGGTCCTGGAATGGAGGCCCACATCAGGCTTTCTCCTCAGTGGGGAGCCTGCTTCCCCCCTCTCTGCCTGACTCTCTGCCTACTTGCAATCTCTCTCTCTGTCAAATAAATAAATAAAATATTTATAAATAAATAATATGTATTATATATAATGTATAATATTATATAATATATAAATACATATAATATATAATGTAATGATATAATATTACATATAAAATATATAATATTAATATAATTATATATAATGGAATATTACTCATCCACCAAAGAGAATGAAATCTTTCCATTACAATGATGCAGATGGAGCTAGAGTCAGTCATAGAAAGACAAATACCATATGATTTCACTCAATTGTGAAATTTAAGAAACAAAACAGATGAACATAGGGTAAAAAATAAGAGAGAGGCAAACTATAAAACAGACTCTCAACTATGGAGAACAAATTAAGGACTGCTGCAGTAGAGGTAGGCAGGAGGATAGGCTAAATGGGTGATGGGTATTAAGGAGAGCATTTGTTGTGATGAGCACTGGTTGTTATATATAAGTAATCAATCTCTAAATTCTACTCCTGAAACTAATATTGCACTATGTGTTAACTAACTGGAATTTAAATAAATACTTAGGGAAGAAAGGGGGAAGAAAAAAAGAAAAATCTCCAGTTAACCCTATGGGTTTTCCCTTGTAAAGTTAATGGCTTCTTTTGTCTTGTTGCTCTTAAAATATTTTCTTCATCATTACATTTTACAGATTTAATTACAATATGTCTTGGTGTGAGTCTGCTTTTGTTGTTTCTCTGCCTCCTGGATCTGGATATCTGTTTCCTTCCCCAGATTAGGGAAGTTTTCAGCTATTATTTTTTCAAATAAAAATTCTGCCCCCCTTTCTCTCTCTTCTTCTTCTGGGATCTCTATAATATATAATAATAATTAATAATAATAATAATAATAATAAGTATTATTATTATTATGTTTGATGGAATCACTGCATTCCCTAAGTCTATTCTCATTTTGAGTAATACTTTTGTCTCTCTTGTTCAGCTTGGTTACTTTCCATTACTCAGTCTTCTAGGTCACTAATCCATTCTTCTGTTTCTTCCATCTTGCTGTTCATTCCACAAATCTTGGGTCTCATTTCTTTTATTGTGTCCTTTATCTCTGCTATTATTCCTTATCTCTGTGTTAAAGGTATCAGCCAAGTCTTCCACATTTTTTTTCACTTCCATTGAGTATCCTTATGATCATTCCTTTAAATCCTCTATCAGGCATGTTACTTATATCTGTTTTGCTTAGATCTCTGGCTGTGGCCTTGTCCTTTTCTTTCATTTAGGGTAAATTTCTCTGTCTCCTCATTTGTCTGCCCCTCTGTGTCTGTAAATATGTGTTAAGAATGTCAGTTGTGTCTTCTGTTCTTGAAAGCCATGACTTTATTTTTTTTATTTTTTTAAGATTTTATTTATTTATTTGACAGAGAGAGATCACAGTAGACAGAGAGGCAGGCAGAGAGAGAGGGAGAGAGGGAAGCAGGTTCCCTGCTGAGCAGAGAGCCCGGTGTGGGACTTGATCCCAGGACCCTGAGATCATGACCTGAGCCGAAGGCAGCGGCCCAACCCACTGAGCCACCCAGGTGCCCCGAAAGCCATGACTTTATTAAGAAGAGGTCCTGGAGTGCCCCGAAGCGCAGTGTCACCTGTTCACCAGAATCTGACACTGCAGGAGAGTGTCCTATGTGTGTTGCTTATGTCCTGCTGTTGTGTCTGAGACAATTCCTTTCAGTGCAGTCATTTGCATTTTCTGCCTGTTGTAGGCCATGCCTGCTCTCTGAGGTATTAGTGAGCCTTGGGGCGGCCAGCTCTGAGGGAGCATGCCCACCAGGGAACGTGGGAACTGGGCAGTGTTGTTAGCAAAATTTGCACCAGACTGCTAGTCCTTTACCTGATTCCCTGAAGGATGGCAGTGGGTGGGGGCTGTATGTCTGGGTAGCTGGTGGCACATGGCTTGGTGTGGTATGTGAAGGTGGCTGGAGGCATGTTACCAGGTGCAGCATGTCATGGTGGCTAGGGGCACATGACTGGGCATGTGTGGGGGATGTATATGATGTGCAGTGGCAGCAGTAAAACTGATAGCTGGGTGGTGCACATGCATGGCTTTAACAAAATTTACTCTAAACCCAAGGCTGAGGCTAGCTGGCTTAGAGTGGGCAGGTCCTCAGGAGAAATTTTGGGCATGGTGCACTGCTGGAAGATTAGGTGGCAAATGTCTGTGCAGTGCTGTCTCACACAAGTGGTTCTATGTTTATGCTCAGGGCTGGGGAGAAGCCCACAACACACTCCAAAATCATTATGAACAGATCTGTCTCCCATTTGCCCTCAGCATTGTGTAAACTCTGTTTCTTTTTTCTATTGTTAAATTATGTTCAATTAGCCAACATAGAGTACATCATTAGTTTTTGATGTGGTGTTGAACAATTTATTAGTTGTGTATAACACCTTTTCTATGTTTCTTCTTTGCACAGACTGCTGTCTCTTTAAGGGGGGTGACCCAGCTATCAACTGGCCCTCCCAGGTCACCCAGTGCTGGGTTAGTTGGCTTTTAAGCTCCAGGTTTCAAGTCCCATTGGTCTTACAAACTCATGGAATTCAGCCCTTCTGGTTTTTAAAGGCCCGTATTTATGCATCCACTTGTACATTTTTTACTTGTTTTGTTTTTCAGATTCCACATACAAGTGAAAACATATACTATTTGACTTTCTCTGACTTATTTCATTTAGTATAATACTCTCTAGGTCCATCCATGATGTTGTTGCAAATGGCATGATCTCATTCTTTTTCATGGTTTAGTAATATTCACACACACACACACACACACACACACACACACTCTTTTGTATTCTTCATCTATTGTTGGACACTTACGTTGTTTATATATCTTGGATTGTAAATAATGCTGCAATAAATATAGAGATGCACATATTTTTTTCAAATTAGTGTTTTCGTATTCTTTGGGTAAATACCCAGGAGGGGAATTACTGAATCATAAGGTATTTTTTTTAAAGATTTTATTTATTTATTTGTCAGAGAGAGTGAGCACAGGCAGACAGAGAGGCAGGCAGAGGCAGAGGGAGAAGCAGACTCCCTGCTGAGCAAGGAGCCTGATGTGGGACTCGATTCCAGGACCCTGGGATCATGACCCAAGCCGAAGGCAGCCGCTTAACCAACTGAGCCACCCAGGCATCCCTCATAAGGTATTTCTATTTTTAATTTTTTAATTAACCACCATACTGTTTTCTACAGTGGTTGCAGCAATTTACATTCCCACCAGCATCGCATGAGGATTCTCTTTCCCCTCAAATCCCTACCAACTTTTGTTATTTCTTTTCTTTTGGATACTAGCATTCTGACAGGTTTAGGGTGGTTTCATTGTGCTTTTAATTTGCATTTCCTTAAGGGTTAGTGATTATGAGCCTCCATTCTCATACGTATAGCCATCTATACTTTTCTTTTTTTTTTTTTAAATGCAGGTCCTCTATCTAATTTTAAATTGGATTATTTGGATTTTTTTAATGTGCTGATTTGTATATGCTTTTTCTGTACTTTGGATATTCACACTTATCATTTCTAAATATCTTCTCCCATTTAGTAGGCTGCTTTTGTTTTGTTGATGTTAAAAGCTTTTTACTTTGTTGTAGTCCCAACAGTTCATTTTTGCTTTTCTTCCTCTTGCCTGAGGAGACATATGTAGAAAAATGTTGCTAGAGCCAATGTCAAAGAGATTATTGCCTAAGTTTTCTTTTAGGAGTTTTATGGTTTTGGGTCTCACAATTATGTCTTTAATCCAACTTGTGTATTTTTGTATATGGCATTAGAAAGTGGTCCAGTTTCATTCTTTTGCATGTGTTTATTCAGTTTTCCCAACACCATTTATTGAAGAGACTGCCTTTTCCCCATTGTATATTATTGCTTTCTGTCACAGATTAACTACCATATGGACATGGATTTTTTTTTTTATTTCTTTTCAGTGTAACAGTATTCGTTGTTTTTTCACCACATCCAGTGCTCCACGCAATCCGTGCCCTCCCCAATACCCACCCCCTGGTTTTTTTCTGGATTCTTTATTTGTTCTATTGCTTTATGTGTCTATTTTTGTGCCAGTACCATACCATTTTGATTATTGTAGTTTGTAGTACATTGATCGTGATACCTTCAACTTTGTTCTTCTTTTTCAAGATCTATTTGGTTATTTGAGGTCTTTTGTGGTTGCATACTAATTTTAAGACTATTTGTTCTAATTCTGTGAAAAATGTGTAGATATTTTGATAAAGATCGTGTTGACTCTGTAGATTGTTTTGAGTAGTACAGACATGTTAATATTAATTCTTCTAATCTTTCTTCCCATTTGTTGTGTTGTCTTCAGCTTTTTTTGTCACTGTTATTTACATTCTAGAGTATAAGTCTTTCCCCTCCTTGGTTAATTTTGGTCCTAAGTCTTTTACTCTTTTTGGTTAAATTGTAAATGGGATTGTTCTTTTAATTTCTCTTTCTTCTACTTCCCTACTAGTATACAAATATGTAACCAATTTATGTGTATTCACTTTGTATTCTCTAAATTACTGAATTTATTTATTACTTTTAATTGTTTTTTGTAAAAATCTTTAAGATTTTGTATATAGTATTAATGCCATCTGCAAATAGTGACAGTTTACTTCTGTCTTACAATTTTGAATGTCTTTTATTTCTTTTTCTGGTACGATTGTTGTGGCTGGGACTTCCAGGACTATGTTGAATAAAAGCGATGAGAATGAACATCCTTTTCTTGCTCCTGATCTTAGAGGAAAGTTATCAGTGTTTCATCATTGAGTATGATGTTAACTGTAGGTTTGTCTTATATGGCTTGTGTTATGTTGACATATGTACCCTCTAAACTCACTTTGTTGAGAGTTTTATCATAAACAGATGTTGGAGTTTGTCAAATGTTTTTTCTGCATCTGTTGAAATGTTCATATAATTTCATCCTTCATTTTTTTAATGTGGTATTAATATTAATGATGCATCTATATTGAACCATCCTTGCACCTTCAGAATAAACCCTACTTGATCCTGATGAACAATCATTTTAATATATTGTTGAATGTAGTGTGCTAATTTTTTTGAGTATCTGTGTTCATCAAGGATATTGGCTAGTATTTTTTTTTTTTTGTGGTGTGTTTGTCTGGTTTTGGTATCAAGGTAATGGTGCTCTCATAGAATGTATGGAAACTTCTTTTCCTCTTTTAGTTTTTGGAACAGTTTGAGTAAAATAAGTATTAATCCTTCTTTAAATGCTTGGTAGAATTTACCTGTGCTTTCAACTGGTTGTGGACTCCTGTTTGTGGGGAGTTTTTGATCACTGATTCAATTTTGTTACTAGTAATAGGTCTGTTAAATTTCATATTCTTTCCCTATTTAGTTTTGGAGGATTATATATTTCTAGAAATTTATCCATTTCGTTTTTTTCTTTTTTAATTTAAATTTATTCTTTCAGTGTTCCAAGATTCATTGTTTATGAACCACACCCAGTGCTCCATGCAGTATGTGCCCTCCTCAGTACCCATCACCAGGCTCCCTACTCTCCTCCCCTCCAAAACCCTCAGTTTGTTTCTCAGAGTTCACAGTCTCTCATGGTTCATCTCCTCCTCCGATTTCCCCCAATTCACTTTTCCTTTCCTTCCCCTAATGTCCTCTGTGTTTTTCCTTATGCTGCATAAGTAAGTGAAACCATATGATAATTGACTCTCTCTGCTTGACTTATTTCACTCAGCATAATCTCCAGTTCCTCCCATGTTTATACAAGTTTGGGTGTTTATCATTTCTGATGGCTGAATAATATTCCATTGTATATGTGTACCACATCTTCTTTATCCATTCATCTGTTGAAGGGCATCCTGTCTCCTTCCACAGTTTGGCAATTGTGGCCATTGCTGCTAGGAACACTGGGGTACATATGGCCCTTCTTTTCACTGCATCTGTATATTTGGGGTGAATACCTAGTAGTGCAATTGCAGGGTCATAGGGTAGCTCTATTTTTAATTTCCTAAGGAATCTCAACACTGTTTTCCAAAGTGGCAGCACCAACTTGCATTCTCACCAACAGTGTAAGAGGGTTCCCCTTTCTCCACATCCTCTCCAACACTTGTTCTTTCCTGTTGTGTTAATTTTGGCCATTCTAACTGGTGTATGGTGGTATCTCAATGTGGTTTTGACCTGAGTTTCCCTGATGGCTAACGATGATGAACATTTTTTCATGTGTCTGTTAGCCATTTGTAAGTCTTCTTTGGAAAAGTGTCTGTTCATGTCTTCTGCCCATTTTTCGACATGATTATCTGTTTTTTTGAGTGTTGAGTTTGAGGAGTTCCTTATAGATCTTGGATATCAGCCCTTTGTCTGTAGTGTCATTTGGGAATATCTTCTCCCATTCCATGGGTTGCCTCTTTGTTTTGTTGACTGTTTCCTTTCCTGTGCAAAAGTTTTTGATCTTGATGAAATCCCAATAGTTCATTTTTGCCCTTGCTACCCTTGCCTTTGGTGATGTTTCTAGGAAGAAGTTGCTGTGGCTGAGGTCAAAGAGGTTGCTGCCTGTGTTCTCCTCAAGGATTCTGATGGATTCCTGTCTCACATTGAGTTCTTTCATCCATTTTGAGTCTGTTTTTATGTGTGGTGTAAGGAAATGGTCCAGTTTCATTCTTCTGGATGTGGCTGCCCAATTTTCCCAAAATTATTTGTTGAAGAGACTGTCAAAGACCTGTATTCTAAAAACTATAAAACATCAATGAAAGTAATTGACAATGATGCAAAGAAATGGACATACATTTTATGCCCATGGCTCAGAAGGACAAATATTGTTAAACTGTGTATACTACTCAAAGTAACCTATACATTTAATGTAATCTCCATCAAAATACCACCAGTATTTTTCACAAAGCTAGAAGAGACAATACCAAAATTTGTATGGAACTACAAAAAACCCTGAATAGCCAAAGCAACCTTGAAAAAAGAAAGCAAAGCTGGAGACATCACAATTCTGGACTTCAAGTTACATTACAGAACTGTAGTGACCAATACAGTAGGGTACTGACACAAAAATAGACACATAGATAAACAGAACAGGGTAGAAAACCAGAAATGAATACACAACTATGGTCAATTAATCTTTGATGAAGTAGAAAAGAATAACCAATGGAAAAAGGAGAGTCTCTTCAACAATTGTGTTGAGAAATGGACAGCAACATGCAGAAGAATGAAACTGGACCACTTTTTTTTTTAACACCATGCACAAAAATAAATTCCAAATGGACTAGAGATTTAATTGTGAGACAGGAAACCATTAAAATCCTGGAGGAGAACACAATAGTCTCTTTGACATCAGCCATATGAACCTCTTACTAGATATGTCTCCTCAGGCAAGGGAAACAAAAGCAAAAATAAAGTTTTGGGACTTCATAAAAACAAAAGTTTCTAGCTCTTTTAGATGTAAGGTTACTGTGTCTATTTGAGATTTTTCCTTTTTGTTGAGTTAGGATTAAATTGCTATAAATTTTCTTGCTAAAATTGCTTTTGCTGCATCTCAAAGATTTTGGACCGTTATGTTTTTATTTTCATTCACCTCCACTTGGTTTTTGATTTCTTCTTTGATTTCTTAATTGATGCTTGCATTATTTAATACCATGTTATTTAAACTTCATCTATGTGTCTTTTCCAGTTTTTTTTTTCTTGTGATTGATTTCTAATTTCATACCATCATGGTTGGAAAAGATGCTTGACAATATTTATCTTCCTTAATTTATTGAAACTTACTTTGTGGCCTGACATGTGGTCTATACTGGGGAATACTCCATTTGCACTTGAAAAGAATGTGTATTCTGCTTTTTGGAGTTGGAATGTTCTATACGTATCAATTAAGCATACAGGTTCCAGTGTGTCATTCAAAGCCACTGTTTTCTTGTTGATATTGTTTGGAAGCATTTATGTATTCAAAGTAAGGCCAGTTAAAAAAAAAAGAAAATTCACAATAGTTTGCTTATATTAACTAAGAAAAAAAAGAGACAGCTCAAAAACCAAAATGAGAAATGGTGATATGATGAGCACTGGGTGTCATACACAACTAATGAATTATTTAACACTACAGAAGAAACTAATGATATACTCTGCTTGGGCTAATTGAATTTAAATAATTAAAAGAAGAAATGGAAGAGAAAACGATATAATAGAGAACCACAGAAATACATGGTGTGATAACAGATTCCTATAAATAATTATATGCTAACTAATCAGATAACTTAGGAAAAAAACTAAGATAATTCCTAAAAAAGCACAAGTTATCATGATTGAATCATGAAACAGGAAATCTTCTTAGTCCAACAGCAAGAATAAGAATTGAACTAGGACTCAAAAATCTCTCAGCACAGAAAAGGCCAAGACCACATGGCTTTGTTGGTGAATTCGATCAAACATTAAAAAAAATTAATGATAATCTTTATCAAAATATTGCAAATAATAGAATAGAGGGAACACATTCTAAACCATTCCATGAGGACAGTACTACCCTGATAACAAAGTTGGATAATAACAACACAAGAGGTGGCTGGGTGATGGATATTGGGGAGGCTATGGTGAGTGCTTTGAGTTGTATAAGAGTGATGATTCACAGAACTGTACCCCTGAAACAAATAATACATTATATGTTAAAAAAATACAAGAACAAAAAAGTCCAGTTTGTCCAACATAAGGGTTGCTACTCTGACTTTCTTCTGACATCCGTTTGCATGATAAAGGTTTCTCCAGCCCCTCACTTTTAATCCGCATGTGCCTTCAGGTCTAGTATGAGTCTTTTATAGGCTACAGTCTATTGCTTTAAGTCTGTTTGGTCTTATATAACTATTGCTACCTTCTTTTCTTCTTCTTTTTTTTCTTCTTCATTTGCAAAAGTATCTTTTTTGATCCATTTACTTTCAGTCCATATGTGTTTTTAGGTCTGAAGAGCCCCTTGTAGAGGGACTTGTATTTGAGAGAGAGAGAGAAAGAGAAAGATAAAGCACTTGAACAGAAGGGAGGGGAAGAAGGAGAGCGATAAGCAAATTAGTAGGGAAACCAATTAAGACTCCATCCCAGGATCTTGGGACCATGACCTGAGCCAAAGGCAGGTGCTTAACCAACTGAGCCATCCAGGTGCCCTGTACCCTATATCTTTTGACTGGAACATTTAGACCATTTACATTAAAGTAATTATTGATAGGTGTGTATTCACCGCCATTCTGTTCATTGTTTTTTTTTTTTTTTAGTTGTTTTTGTAGTACTTCTCTGTTTCTTTGTTCTCTTGCTCTCTTCCTTTGTAATTGTTGACTTTACTTAGTGTTATGACTGGCTTCTCTCTCTCTCTTTTTGATACCTATTATCAGTTTTGGTTTGTGGTTACCATGAAGTTTACATATAATATCCTATGTATACTGCAGTCAGTATTAGTTTGATAGTCACTGGAATTTAAACACATTCTAAAAGAACTTTATTTTTACTTCCCCCTCCAAGTTTTTTTTTTTTAAAAGATTTTATTTATTTATTTGTCAGAGAGAGTGAGCACAGGCAGACAAAGAGGCAGGCAGAGGCAGAAGCAGAAGGAGAAGCAGGCTCCCTGCTGAGCAAGGAGCCTGATGTGGGACTCGATCCCAGGACGCTGGGATCATGACCTGAGCCGAAGGCAGCCGCCCAACCAACTGAGCCACCCAGGCGTCCCCCCCCCTCCAAGTTTTATGTATACCTTGTCATATTTACATATACATTTTTGAGTCCCCTTGATTAATTTTTTAGACTTAATCTTATTACTTTGTCTTTTAACCTTCATTCTAGTTTTATAAGAGAGTGCTCTACCAACTTTGGTGTATGCTTGCTATTACTTATAAAATTTTTTCCTTCTTCTTACTTCTAATGATCACCTTTTTTTCCACTTATAGAAGTCCCTTTAATGTCTCTTATAAAGCTGGTTTAGGGGCAATTAGCTCCTTTAATTTCAATATTGTCTTTTGTGATCCATCTTTTTTAAAACAGAATATGAAGTAAGAGATTTTTTCCTTGTGCATTTATTTGTCTTTACTTTTTAATCTTCCTGTCTTTTAGTATTTAATATCATATTCAGTGCCTTTATCTTTATTTCTATTTGTAAGCTCCTGGAAGTAGAGACTATGTCCTTTCATCTGTCTATGCCCATTACCTAACACATTTCCTTGCACATAATGGATATTTTATACGTTTGCTAATTTATACTGCATTGAAATCCTTTTTTCTCCTTCTTAGTATCCTTGGAATTAAAATAATCATTTAAGGGATTCCTTATACTAGGTAGAACTTGTACCATAATGAGGATCTTTAGTGCTTTCACTCAAATTAGATATTGACAAGAATTTTGTGTACTTTTATAGATTGCTCTGAGAGACATATCTTTAGGAAGGTGAAACCTTTTGAGCCACCCTTCAATCAAATCACCTGGGTTGTTGCCAGAGCTACCAAAAAGCTTTTTAAATACTACCAAATCAGAATTTCATGCACTATTATAAATTTAGGGAGCTTGAGGAGGCTGCTTGCTTGACAAAGAGAAGAGAAACTTTTGGAGATCCTGAAATCATATTCCTTACATGATTATTGTTCTGCCTACTCATAGGGCTAGCTTTGTTCCCAGGGGCATTGAAAGAATCAACAATGGAACTGGCATGTTTTTAAATGAGGAAGCATCTCAACCAAGCTTAATAATTCCTGGATGAAACCAAATTCATATGTATCCTGATTTTTTAAAAATTTCTTTCACAGCAAAATTGCCCTCTGACACCATCTAGGTAACAAGAAGAGAAGAAAAGAAAGGACTGTAGGAGATATGCAACATAAAGGACTCATGGGGAAATAGCTCCATGTCTTTGTAGTATAATGTGATTGATGCCCCCCCCCAAACTCCTATGACTGCAAATATCTTTCTGAGATTGGCCAAAGCTCCTGATATTCAGTAGCATTCATTTCATAAGCTATATAAAAGCATTAACTCTCTAGAAGGCTAGCGTTGAAATGCAGGGTTAAGCAGGGAAGAGAATCCATAAACACATTATTATCAGTTAAGTAATTATAATAGCCTTCTACCCACTCCTTCCTTTACTGGAAATGCCTTTACTGATGAGGACAATGGATGGAAGTTCCAATGATTGTCCATCTGACTTAATCAACCCTGACTTAACAAGTCTGGAAATGGAGATATTAAATAAAATGTGTTTACTGAACTGTATCATAATTTTGACTCCTTTACAGACTGTCTCTCTCATTCGTCTGTAAATTTGGTGAAGGCAAGGGCAGGTTGTATTAGTCTTGTATACTACTTCATCTTCATTGTCTAAACAGATCAGGCCTTTATGATGTTAGTAAATGAATAAATCTTAGTGACTACACTAAGTAGTATAGTCATGATACTATATCTAATGATATAGATATAATGTATATAGATATAATGTATCTAATGATACAAGTATGTATCATTCAGATTTAGCAGCATTGGGGGAACATTATAATTTGAGCACTGGCATAGATAAAGATGAATATTTTAGGTCTTTACTAAAAATTATGGAATCTTGGTGATAGAATCTCTTTTGTAGTCACTGAAATTTTATTTTCTCAGGTTTTTCCTGCAGTCTTAGTTACTCATGGTTACTGAAATTATGTAAGTGTATAATGCTTTTCTTGATTTGTAAATTTCCAGAAATTCTTCTCTACAATATTTCAGGTGAGGTGTTAACTTTTCAGAATTCATGCCTATGATGTACTTAACATAAATTTGTAAAGAGAGATACTTCAGGAATAACCCAGAATAGGGAGAGTTTGGCAGTGGCAGTGTTGAAATCATTGCTACTATGGGTCTATAGTGCTTGTCACCCTGTACTATAATTATCTATGTACTTGTCTCCTTAGTGGGACTTTGACTCCCTGATTAGCTAGGTAAGGAGTGATTTATCTTCATATCATTAATGTTTTGCACAGATTTTGTGACTGCCTCATAAAAAATATCTGGTGAAGGTGTGATGAATAAATAAGGAGTCTAAAGAGATGTTCTTCAATATTTATTTATTTATAACAATTTACTATGTGCCTATTATGTGCTTTGCATTATGATAGTCACTGGTAATAAAACCCCTTCCTATCCACAAGGGACTCATAGTTTAGAGAGGTACAAGTAATGAATAATTGTAAAACCATGAGTAAGTTCAGTAGGTAGACATACATGGGATATTACAGGAGCACAGAAAATGTGTATCTAACTCAACCTGGATGAGTTGATGAACAATCTGATTTTTTTTCCATTATGAAGAGTTTTACTCTAATCACTATTATTAAGAGTGAGACTAATCATTTTTATCTATTAATATATTATTATTAATATGAGAGAGATTCTAGGACATACATAACAAGTAGGAACAACTCATTTTTTCCTAACATTTATAGCTTACTGAGTTTAAAAATTAAAGCCCCCATCAACTGCTGATCACATGGAAGCTTTAAAAAAAATTACAACCCTGAGAATTAGTCAATCACAATTGCAATACTGTTACTAATAACAATCACCTTGGAGAGTAAACTGGGTCTTGAAGATGATTACTCTCTTAGGTAAAGAATAGAAGGCAATGATTTTCAAGGGGACGGGCCACTGTAAATAGAGCAATGTAGGACAAAACAAATTGGTATCATGTGCATAGATCTCATCATGTGCACAAGTTCTCATGTGTTGGAGTGTTTGAGTTAGTGGATGATAAGTGATAGGTCAGGAGAAGTAGGCAAGGGACATATCATGAAGTAAGAGCCTTGGTAATATTTTTTAGGGCATGGAAAACATTAAGGATGGATACATGAGAACAGTTAGTTTATCATGTTTTTTTTACTATATTAATAGCATCTCATATGTATGTAGCCCTAGTCATAGGTATGGGCTTTATTTGTATATTGATACAATTAATCCTCACAACATCCCTATGAATTAGATGCTATTCTCATCTACACTTTAGAGGTGAGGAAATAGAGGCATGGGAAGGTTAAGTAACTTGCCCAGTATCACACAGCTAATAAGTAATACAGCCCCAGCATTTGAACCATGGCAGTCTGACTCCAACGTACCTGTACTTGACCATTTCACTTTAAAGACTATGGGGTGGGGTGCCTGGGTGGCTCAGTCATTAAGCATCTGCCTTTGGCTCAGATCATGATCCCAGGGTTCTGGGATGGAGGCCCACATTGGGCTCCCTGCTCAGTGGGAAGCATGCTTCTCCCTCTCTCACTCCCCCTGATTGTTTCCTCTCTTGCTGTTTCTCTCTGTGTCAAATAAATAAGTAAAAATAAAATCTTAAGAAAATAAAGATTAAAGGGCAAGTTTGGATTCTAAGAGACTAGATACAAAGCCATTGCAATGATCCAGGTATGAGTTGATGAGATTCTCAATTAAGACCATAAAAGTAAAATGGTAACGCCAGAAAAGATAAGGGGAAAGATTTTAAGAGTCTTTATAAGGTAAAATATGAATGATTTTGATTGACTGAATACGAGTCTGGAAAAGTAGTAAAAAAGAAAGTAGAGTCAAAAGTAATGTACAGGTTTCTCTGGGTCAAAATATATTTAAAACATGCAAGTAGAGAGGTCTAGCAGGCAGATGGGTCTTTGGTTCTGGTGCCTAAAAAGATACTCATTGAAGATAAAGGGTTGCACAAGAAGGTGTATATAGAAAATGGAAATAAAATTATGATGTTCTATGAACATCATAGAAGCAAGTGAAGATCAGGAACAAATGAAGGAGGCAGGGAGGAAAGGTCAGTGTGGCATGAGAATGTTCTGTTGTGAAAACCAAGGGGATATAATGTATCCACATGGAGGCATAATTATGAGTGGCAAATGCAGTTTAAAAAGAAGTCCATTACTAGACGGCTTGAAAAAATACATTGCATTTGGCAAATGACTAATAGCCTAAATGAAAGGAATGACATTGGAATATTGGGAGTTCAAGCCAGACTGAACAGATGGGAAAATGGAAGATAAGAAAGTGGTGCCAGTGAAGGTAGACAACTCAAGAAGTTTGTTGGTTTCAAAGAGGAGAGAGAGGGGAGTAACATGCAGGGGTTGTGAAGACAAGTTTCTTGTACTTGTATATAGATTGGAAGAGGGCTGAGCAGGCTTATAGGTTGAAGGAGAGGAAGAGGATGCATAATGGAGCAAGAGGGAGGTTAGAAAAGACAGGGCCAAAGGTGAAGTTCAGAGAGAATAGATTTGAGTAGAAGGAAAATATCTTCATATTTAAGACCATGGAAAAGGCAGTAAGGATGAATATAGATGTTGAGAGTCTGGTAGGTGGGGGTGAATTGTAAGGAACATGAGAGGGTGATAAGAAGGATTTAAGTCTTCAGATTAATTTTTCTACGTTCTTTAAGACCTCTACACAATGCCTGCCTCCTTATTTTCAGTGGGTAATCTTGATACCTCCTGAATTGGGTAAGTGAGTCTGGGGTGGGAGATGGGAGATGATAGAGAGAGTTATACAAAGATAAGGAAAATATAGCCTCAACCATCAAAGGTTCCAAGGAAAGAGAGATAAAGACTAGTGAGGGAAAAATGCAGACTGGGGCAAGTGTGGGTATCAAGGAAGGTTTCATTCATTTATATGCAGATAGCATTTGTTATGGATTTTGAAAAATGGGTAGTGTTGCCACATGTTGGAAAATTATCTAGGCAGAGAGAATGATATAAACAAAGGTTTAGAGTGAGGAAAGCATGATGGACGGTGTTAAGGAAGTTTTGACTGTAGTGACTAAGTAGGGGAAGGGTTTAGAAAATGTAAGCTGACAACATTAATAACAGTTTTTCTTCAAAATGACCCTGAGAGAGACAGAGCTTGAGAGATACAAAGAGAGACTTTCATGTATTATCACCCTTTATTTTGATACTTTTCCTGTGAAAATCCTTGAAACTTGTACTATAATTTAACAACTATAGCCTAAAATGGGATTGTTTCCTCTTGATTCCAGCCTTGGGAACCTGATGAAACTAAGTTGTGATTTGAACCAGTCTCCACTGTATTATGCATTTGAGAACACTCTTGGGGGCAAGAGAATACATCTTAATCATTTTTTTTTTACTCCATATGGGGCTTACTTTCATGTTGCAGAAATATTTCTTGGTGTTTCATAAATGTTTCATGAAGGACACCCTCAACTCAAGCAGACTCTCAACTCCTTGTGTATATAAACTATACTTATCCTTTTCCCCTACCCTCAATATACAGTGGTATCAAATTGACTTGGATAGGTTCTGGACATGTAGGTGCTCACTAAATAGTCCTTAAGAAAAATAGAAAATGTGTTTTTTTCCTCACAATAGGAGAAGTAAAAGCACTTTGAAGTTTTTGCCTTAGTTCCTGATGACAGCAAAGCCCCTGTTCTTTTTAAAGAATAGATCCAGCTTTGCCTAACGGAGTTTGGTGGGCATGGGTCACTTACTTGTGACATAGGACTGATGATCTGTGGCCCTATCCTCCAAGACTACCCACTGAGTTTTTTTATCCAAATAAATTATTTAAGGGCTACACAATACGGACAGACTGCATCATAATACAATTAGCAGATATATGTATGTGTATATAGATAGATAGATGATGATAGATAGATAGCTATATCTATATATTATTCACAATTTACTGGTTAATTGTTTTGTTTTGTTTACTTTGAAGTCACTACTCTGTTGGGGCACCTGGGTGGCTCAGTTTGTTAAACGTTTGCCTTTGGTTCAGGTCATGATCCCAGGGTCCTGGGATTGAGCTGGCATCAGGCTCCCTGCCCAGTGGGGAACCTGCTTCTCCCTCTCCCTCCATTGCTCTCCCTGTTTATGCTCCCTTGCTCTCTCTCTCTCTCTCTCTGTCAAATAAATAAATAAAATCTTTAAAAAAAAGAAAGAAGGAAAGTCAGTATCATGAATAAGGCCATAAAACTTTAAAAATATCTTAGTGTATCAATCTGGGTCATTTTAGGGGTAACTTTTCCCTCTTGGAGCATCTGGTGTTAATTTCAAGTTAACTGTGGGTATCATCAACCAGAGGCAAATAAAAGAAATGTTGAACCTTCTTTGGAGTTACTTAATAGTAATTGTTATCTATGTATATATATGTGAAAGTTAGTGGTGTGGGATATTGGTGGAGGGAGAGTAATGGATGTTTCCCTATAAAATCAGCTCCTTAAAAAGGCTACCTGAAAACTTGGCTCAGATACGATCTTTGCTGGCTAATAAGCAATCTTCCTAGAGAAGAAAAATAGAAAATGCGGTTTTTCCCCCTCACAATAGGAGAAATAAAAGCACTTTAAGGTTTTTGCCTTAGGGAAGAGCACTAAGATTTAAATACATTACATAAGGTTTAGAAGCAGAGTCAATACAATCCTTGTTTCATGGGAATTGGTGTTTTTTAAAGGTGGCAAAATTATCTAAAGTTACTTTAGCAGTAATAATGAAAATGGGTATTAAAGACTTGAAGGGTGGGGAGAAAAGAAAAACACCACGTTTTTGTTGTTATTGTTGTTGTTGTTGTTTTTACTCTCTGAGTGTTGACATTCCAGCTTATAACTCCACATTAATGTAAAGGGTCCGAAGTTTAAGCTCCTGTTAATTCTTGGATAAACGACCTGTTAAGACAGATTGAACAAAAGGTTTATAGACAAGCCTGGATTCTATATTTCCATTGCTTCTTAGTCACATATGACTTTGGTCAAGTTATATAACCTCTCTAAGCTTTAGTTTCTCATCTGTAAAATGGGGATAGTAAGGACCTTCACTTCTTAGGGAAATTTAAAATATTAAAAGAAATGACCAAAGTAAAGTATTGAACACAGTGCCTGCCTGGCACATTTGAAGTGTTCAATAAATTATAACTCCTTTTTCTATTCCCTTTTCTCATTCAGTTTAGATATGGAATTTGAAATATCTGGTGATGTGTGTAAAAATGATGGTGATTGTTTGTTCAGTGTGAACTTTGCAGGACTTAACCCAAAAGTTGCAAAGTGATTGTTGGGCTTTTTCTGGTATACAGATATTAAAAGAAAACACCAAATAAAAAGTTTTAACTAATTGTCCACATTAAAAATTTGAGTAATCTAACCTTCAAGTCTGACTTCTAGACCTTGAAATAGTGAGAAGATATGGCAATTCTATTTAATGGCTATAATACGCTGAAGCTGATTATAAGCTGTTCTTCAGATAGGGTATCGCTCATTTAGATTGGCTTTCTGGAACTTGAAGACATTTGAATTTGTGATTTCTGTGAAAGTTCTCACTTTGATATAAGTCTTGGGAACAAAACAAACAATCCAATTAAAATAGACAAAGGATGGGGTGCTTGGGTGGCTTAGTTTGTTATGGGACTAACTTTTGGTTTTGACTAAGGTCATGATCTCAGGGTCTTGGGATCGAGCTCTGCATCAGGCTCCATGCTCAGTGTAGAGTCTGCTTGAGATTCTTTCTCTCCCTCTCGCTCCCTCCTTCTCGCTCCTACCCCTTGCTCTGTCTGTAAAATAAATAAGTAAAATCTTAAAAAATTAAAAAGAATAAAAATAGACAAAGGATCGAAATAGATATTTTTTCATAAGGACATGCAGTTGACCAACAGGAGCATGAAAAGGTGCTCATCATCACTAACCATCAAGTAGATGCAAATAAAAAACACAATTAGATATCACCTGACACCTGTTAAAATGTTTATCATCAGAAAGGCAAGAAATAATGAGTGTTGGTGAAGATGTTGAGAAAAGGGAACACTTGTGCATTGTTGGTAGAAATGTAATTTGATGCAGCCACTATGGAAAGCAGTGTAAAGTTTTCTCAAAAAAAGTAAAAATAGAACAACTATATGATTCAGCAAACTCACTTCTGGGTATTTATTCAAAGGAAAAGAAAATACTATCTCAAAAAGTTATCTGTACATGCATGTTCATTGCTGTACTATATACAACAGAAAAGACATGAAAACAACCTGTGTCCGTTGATGGATGAATAAATAGGTCATGTGTGTGTGTGTATAACATCTATAAACAAGTGAATATTATTCAGCCATAAAAAAGAAGGAAAACTTGCCATTTGAGACAACATGGATGGACTTGAAGGCATTATGCTAGGTGAGATAGGTCAGATAGAGAAAGACAAATACTGTGTGATCTCACTTATATTTAGAATCTAAAAAAAAAAAAAAAAAGCAAACTCATAGTTACAGAAAACAGATTGGTGGTTTCCAGAGACAGGGGTTGAGAAAAATGAGTGAAATTGTTCAAAAGGTACAAACTTCCAGTTATAAAATACATAAGTCCTCAAGGTGTAAGGTTAGTATAGTTGATAATACTGTACTGTGCATTTGAAAGTTGCTAAAAGAGCAGATCTTAAAAGATCTCATCACAAGAAAAAAATATTTGTGACAACAACAACAACAACAAAAAACCCTTGGGGATAATTTTTTAAAAATAAACATTTTACTTAGGAGCAACTTTGGTTAATAGAGAAGTTGCAGAGTTGGTGCTGAGGACTCTTGTATCCCTTGCTCAATTTCCCCTGATGCCAGCCTCTCAGTTTTCCATGGTTCTTTTGTCTGAAACATGAAAGCTGCTTTTGTCCCTTGACTGACACAAGGCTCTGTCCTCTGGGCATCCTTCTAGAGCCTGGTACAGCTAGACTTGGGGATGATAATTTTAAGCTGCTTTGATATCAGGAATAAACCGTGTACATGTCCCAGGGATAGAACTCTTAGTGGCAAATATCACCAAACATAGTTGGTAAATCTTAACAGCCTAGAATCTTGAGATATATAAGATATATAAGAAGTTTATATAGCTTTCTTTTACGTTCCCTCACATACCCCTCTTCAGGTTTTGCATTAGCTCAGAACCTCCAATTTGCCTTCTATTTAACAAACACATCACTGTCAAAGTTAATATTCACTATCTCCTCACAAACATCCCCAACTTATTAATGAGAGGAAGGTCTGAGAGGAATGGTGGAGGAGAAGGGAGGGGAAAATATGGAGACAAGAGAGAGGTGTGTTACTGAGTTGTTTCAATGTTTTACATATTCTGCATGAAGGGACATAGTACCTTGATGTTGTTGTGAATATCAGCCTCACACAAGGCTCATGCTAGTGCCATGGACTTAGACATTGTTAAATAATGTAAAGGAGAATTCAGATTAGCAGAGAAGGTGTTTTATGCATGCTACTTTCAAGTATGAAGAGTCCCAGTGTGAAGAATTATGTTGGGGGCTGTAGAAGAACAGTTAGTAACTCTGACCAGTGCTTCTGCTTAGAGGAAGAGAGAATCCTTCAGTTTCTAGTTTTCTTTCAATTTCTTCATTTTACACAAAGGGACTTTATTGTAAAGATTTCCATCTTTTTAAAAAATTAACCAGTAGGAAACTTATCCTTCTTCTATTAGACAACTCTTCAAAGTTCTTTCCTGTGATACTGATACATACACACTTATTAGAGCAGGAAAATTTCTTCTAATTCTTTGCTTAAGCTAAATAATCAGAAAAGTAAACTCAAACATGAATAAGGGCATCAATCATTTTATAGACAGCATTGAAATAGAAAGCAGTTTTCCTTCAATTGTTACTATAAATAAGATGTAATTTTACATGGCATCATGACCTACTATGAAACCAGGTCTAATCTTGAGAAAGATATCAGCATGTTAGCCTGCTAGAACATTGAATAGCTTGAACCAAACCATAGTGTTAAATGACCAGGTTTTTGTGTTACATAGACTCTTACATCACTTTTTTTTCTACTTCATTAAAGGAAACCTGTCCAATTTAGTGCTCTTACAAATAAAGATCAAAGGAACGTTTCCAAAGGTACTTAGCATTCAAATATATCCAGTATCTAGTCCTACCCTCCACAAACATCATTATTTTGTTGGGATTGTTTGCCAGTCTGTATGTCACACTGATTCTGATATAACCTGTATCCAGAAAATCCACTGTGGTGTTTATTTCTAACGTAGCTCAGGCAGACATCATTGTTGGCTGTAGCATCTTTGTAGGCTGCCATGATTCAAGAGCTGGTAGAGAAATATTACCGTCTTTTTTTCAACCAACACTGAGGCAGATTTTCCAGATTGCAAATACATATGTCGCTTCACTTTTACTCAGTTGTGTCAGTCTTGAGGACTTCCTGATTACTTTCCTTCCAGTAGAAACATGGCACATAAGGATGGTTAAATGTGCCAGGGTCATTCCTAAAATAATCCAGATTGCTGTAATAACTGAATATTTCCTTTTTCAGATGGAGTGCTTCAAAGACCTTAATATCTTTTCTCTTGGCATTCACAAGCAAGTTTAATTTTTTTTTTTTAATTTGAGTCTAGTTGAGGTACAATGTTACATTAGTTTCAGGAGTACGACTTAGTGATTTACCAAGTTTACATGTTATGCTCTATTCACCACAAATATAGCTACCATCTGTCCTCTTACATCACTATTACAATCATTGACTATATTCCTTATGCTCTGCTTTTTATTCCCATAACTTATTCATTCCATAACTGGAATTATGGGCCTGTATCTCCCTCTCCTTTTCACATATTTTGCCTAACCCCCTGCCTCTGGCATCCATCAGTTTGTTCTTTGCATTCATAGCTCTGATACTGCTTTTTGTTTATTTATTTTTAAAATTCCACTTATGAGTGGAATCCTATGGTATTTGTCTTTCCCATTCTGACTTCACTTAGCATACTACCCTCCAGGTCATTCCATGCTGATTCAAATGGCACTAGCTCATCTATTTTATGGCTATGTAATATTCCATTGTGTATATATACCACATCTTCCTTATTCAGTCCTCAATTGGTTGACACTTGGGTTGCTTCCATGTCTTGGCTATTGGAAATAATGTTTCAGTAACATGGGAGTGCATATATCTTTTGAAGTTAGTGTTTTAATTTTACCTGGGTAAATACCCAATAATGGAATTATTGGATCATACAGTATTTCTGTTTTTAATTTTTTGAGGAATCTCCATGCTGTTTTCCATAGTGGCTATACAAATTTATACTCCCACCAACAGTGCACAAGTGTTCCCTTTTCTCCACAATCTCACCGATGTTTGTTGTTTCTTGTTTTCTTCTTTCTAGCTATTCTAACAGGCATGAGGTGATATCTTCTTGTGCCTTTGGTTTGCATTTCCCTGATAATTAGTGATGTTGAGCATCTTTTGATGTGTTTGTTGGCCATCTTTATGTATTCTTTGAAAAAATGTCTATTGAGGTCCTCTGCTGATGTTTTAATCAGATTGTTTTTTTTTATTTGATGTTGAGTTGTGTGAATTCTTTTTATATATTGGATATTAACCCCTTATTGGCTGTATCATTTGCAAATATCTTCTCCCAATCAGTAGGTTGTCTTTTTGTTTTGTTGATGGATTTCTTTGTTGTGTAAAAGCTTTTTATTTTGATGTACTCCCAATAGTTTATTTTTGCTTTTGTTCCCCTTGCCATAGGAGACACGTCTAGAAAAAAATTAACTATGGCTGATGTCAGAAAAGTTACTACCTTTGTTTTATTTTAGGATACTTGTGTTTTCATATCTCACATTTAGGTCTTTAATCCATTTTGAGTTTATTTTTGTGTATGGTGTTAGACAGTAGTCCTGTTTCATTCTTTTACATGTCCAGCATTACCACAAACAAGTTTTGGTTTTGGTGTGTTTCTTTTATGGAACTACAAAGCTATTAAAACCATTTATTTACCCAACTGGACTACTTTTAAGGATCTTCAGTATATATCTTTTTAATAAAATTTATGTCAAAGTATTACCTTGGGAGACTATGGACTCTGGGAAACAAACTGAAAGTTTTAGAGGGGAGGGAGGTCGGGGATGGGTGAGCCCAGTGATGGGTATTAAGGAGGTCATGTATTGCATGGAGCACTGGATTTTATATGAAAACAATGAGTCATGGAACATTACATCAAAAACTAATGATGTATTGTATGGTGACTAACATAACATAACAAAAAAATTTTTAAAAATTACCTTGAAACAGCTTGTGAGGGTTAATTTTCAGCATCCACTTGGGTAGGCTATGGTGCATAGTTTTTTAGTGAAACACTAATCTCTATGTTATTGTAAAAAATATATTGTAGACATGACTTAAATTTACAGTTAATTGACTTTAAATAAAGGGGAATCACCCTTGGGGCGCCTGGGTGGCTCAGTGGGTTAAAGCCTCTGCCTTCGGCTCAGGTCATGATCCCAGGGTCCTGGGATCGAGCCCTGCATTGGGCTCTCTGCTCAGCAGGGAGCCTCCTCCCCACCCCCCCACCTGCCTCTCTGCCTACATGTGATCTCTCTCTGTCAAATAAATAAATAAGTAATCTTTTAAAAAGGAGGGGAATCACCCTCAATAATGTTAGTGGACCTCATCCAATCAGTCAAATGTCTTAATAACATAGACTGAGGTTTCCCAGAAAAAAATTCTGCCTCAAGACTGTAACATTAAAATCCTGCTTGAATTTCCAGGCTGCTTGCCTGTCCTATAGATTTCAGAATCAAGACTGCAACGTCAGTTCTTGTCTGAGATGCCAGCTTTCCTTACAAATATTGGACTTTCCAGGCCCCATAATTAACTGAGTCAATTACTTGAAAAACAGAAGTTAAGAAAAGAAAACACTCCACTGCTTCTGTTTCTTTGGAGAACCCTGACTTATAGTACTGATTGTGGTTCCAAGAGTCATTCTGGAAAAACAGAATATGAAGGAGGAGTTTTTCTAATTGGCAAGGACCAAGTGGTGACACTTAATAGCCAAAGGAAAGATGGCTAGCTTTACCCTCATGTGCAATGGAGTCAAAGCAGCACTCAGAATAATCTGAGTACAGAAACCTATAGTGTTGGATAATTGATCATGGTGTCCCAAGAAGAGACATAGAGGAACAGCCTAATAAATTCTCACTTGATCTGTTTAAGTAGAAGTGTTTTAGGTCAAGTAAACAGAAATCTAATTTGAATGATCAAAAGAGAGAGTCATGGTATCTCAAGTCTGAGACTAGAGCCAGTTTACATACACAGGATTGTTTGAATGAAAAGGATGGCATGTACCCTTGAGGGTATTCTGACAAGGAATTATAATGTTAATCTTCCTCCTAGCCTTTCCCAAGAGACCTATAGCTTTTTATCAGGATGACTGCATTGGGAAAAAAAATCAGGCTTTTGGGGGATTATTGGACAGTGGCTCTGAACTGACACTAATTCCAGGAGACCAAAAATGTCACTGTAGTCTATCCATTAGAGTGGAAACTTATGAAGGTTAAGCGATCACCTGGACTTTTAGCTCATATCCATTTCAAAATGGGACCAACATGCATCACAGCACAGAGCCTTAGGATTTTGGAACAAATCTCTCCATCTTCTG
This sequence comes from Martes martes, assembly GCF_963455335.1. Taxonomy (NCBI): domain Eukaryota; kingdom Metazoa; phylum Chordata; class Mammalia; order Carnivora; family Mustelidae; genus Martes; species Martes martes. Next base: position 61,280,618 of record NC_137897.1, read on the forward strand.
TGGATAGCTACTTTCCTTTTGAGAAATAGCTCTTGGCTTGCTACCGGGTCTTAGTAGAGACTGAACACTTAGTCGTGGGCCTCTAAATTACCATGAGATCTGAACTGTCCATCCTGAACTGGGTGTTGTCTGACCCATAGGCCATAGAATTAGGCATTCACAGCAACACTCTTATCATCAAATGGACACGGTATATATGAGATTGAGTTTGAATAAGCCCCAAGCCTTATGGAAAAGTATACTACTATGTGGAAAAGTAGCCCAAATTTCTATGATCCCCACTTTTGCTGCACTATCTTCTCTCTACCAGCCTATACCTATGGTCTCATGAGGAGTTCCCTATAATCAGTTGACAGAGGAAGAAAAGACTCAGGCCTGGTTTACAGATGATTCTCTATGATATTCAGAACCACCTGAAAGTGGACAATTGTAGCACTACATCCCCTTTCTGGGACATTCCTCAAGGACAGTGGTAAATCCTCCCAGTGGGCAGAACTTTGAGCATGCACCTGGTTGTTCACTTTGCTTAGAAGGACAAATGGCCAGACATATGTTTATATACTGATTCATGTACTATGACCAATGGTTTGGCTGGTTGATCAGGGATTTGGAAGGAACATGATTGGAAAACTGGTGGCAAGGAGATCTGGGGAAAATGTATATGGATAGACATTTCTAAACTGGTAATAAACGTGGAAGTATTTGTGGCCCATGTGAATGCTCATCAAAGGGTAACCTCAGGAGAAGAGGATTTTAATAATCACGTGAATAGGCTGACCCAATCTACAGATAGCAGCCAGCTTCTTCCCGTAGACACTCCTGTCATTGACAATGAGCTAATCAACAAAGTAGCCATGGTGGCAGGGATGAAATTTATACATGGCTCAGTAACAAGGCTTTAACTCACCAAGGAACACTCGGCCACAACCTCTACTGAGTGTTTAATCTGCCAGCAGCAGAGACCAACACTGAGCTACTGATATGCCACCATTCCCTGGAGTGATCAGCCAGCTTCTTGGTGGCAGGCTTTTAAATATATTGGTTGATTACATTAGACTGCTTCCATCATGGAAGAGGCAGTAATTTGTTCTTACTGGAATCGACATTTACTCTGGATATGGATTTTCCTTCCTTACATGCAAAGTGCTTCAGCAAAAATTACCATCAGTGGATTTACAGAATGCTTTATCCACCATCATGGTATTCTGCACAGCATTACTCCTAATCAGAAAATCACTTCACAGCAAATGGATTGTGGCAATGAGTCCATGTTCTTGGAATCCTGCTCTTCTCATTTTTCCATCAACCTGAAGTAGATGGCTTCATAGAATGGTAGACTAGCCTTCGGAAAACTCAGTTACTGTACCAGCTAGGGAGCAATGCCTTGAAGGGCTGGATCAATGTTCTTCAGAAGGCTGTATAAGCTGTAAATCAACATCCAATATCTGATGATCTTTCTCCTATAACCAAAATTTGTGGATCAAGAAATCAAGGGGGTAGAAATGGGAATGGCAACTCTTACCGTTACCCTTAGTGATTCACCTGCAAAATTTTTGCCTTATGTCCCTGTAAACTTAAAGTCTTCTGGCCTAGAGATATTAGTTCCAAAGGGAGGAATTGTTTCACCAGGAAACAAAAAAATGATTTGTAGTAATAGCCCAGACACTTTGGGATACATATGCCTCTGAATTAATGAACAAAAAGGCATTTATGGTATGAGAAGCACTATCCAGGCATTATGATGGCAGAGATAAGATGAATTGTACCTAGGACATCCTTACAGAAGTATGGCATATATAAGACATGTGAAAATATAATGAATATATGTAATAAGTAACCTACAATCTAATAAATGCTTACAAAAGGGAAAAACACTTTCCACTGGTTTGATCAGCAAAAACCTGGCTAAGTACATGGAACTTTAGTTGTGTCATGAATATAAAGTGTACTGCCAACTCCCCAAATTCTGAATTCCAGACAAATGGACAAGCTCAATTTGGACTAGGCATGAGTGTGGACATTGATTGTTTTTCAGTATCTCTTAGATGTTCCAGGGGAATTTGTCTCTCCCTAATACCAACTGTAATGACACTGGTTACTGAATGTTGATATGTATTCACCAGATACACTAAGCACTACTTATAAAACATTTTTATACTCTCTCAACAATTATCTGCCTAACATGTAGTGAATCAGAGTAGGGGAATTAGTCCATGGTTTTGGTCAGAGGACCTGTCTTGGTGATTAAAGCTCTGGGGACAAGTTCTTGAACAGAAACATCTCTGTAATTGCTCTTTTGGGTCACAAATTTGAAATCAAGCAAAAAAAATTTTGGGGGGTTGAGGTGGAAAAAAAGAAAAATGTAGAGATATATGTAGGCAGAGTGTATAGTATATTATTTGGATTTGACAGATTCTAGGAAGAGGAGTAAGACATGACTTGAACTGGAAGGAGAGGGGATTTAAAGTAGGCATTTTTTAAATGATAAACTTACTTTTAATATTTCTCAGTGCCTTTATTTCCACCCCTGCTTCTCTCCCTAAAATGATTCTGCAGTTTGCAAAATCTACCTTTCCTTGGATTTCTTTTCCTTCCATTCTTATTTCCTGGGAAAAATGGGAATGAAAGGTGAGAACTGGTCACACCCAACAGACTCAGGTAGTTATTCCCTTATGAAATTTCATTCTTTACGGAACAAAGAAAGGAACTGGAAACCTTCACTTAGCATCCCCAAAGAAGCTCTGCTCAATCCAAGCCATTTTTTTTCTTAGAGGGGCTTAATGACCACTGATCTCTGATTTTGCCTATTCCTTCTCAAAATAGAAATGGAAATTAAAAATGTGAAAGTACAGTGAAGATTTTTTTATGATTACCTGTTATTTTGGGAACCAGAGAAATCTACTTTGCCAGGAACACTGACCCAGTGCTTGTCAATACCAGGGCTGTTACCAAGAAAGCAGGAAAACTTTAGTCATGGTGTTTAACTAAGAGCTTAATAATAACCAGAAGGAGAGCCAGGGGAAAAAATCAGGTACCAAATGTTTCTTCATTTTCAACAGAAGGGAAGGAAAACTATACTTTTGTTGTGACCATATGGGACATGCTAAAGGTCCATAGAAGCCCCAACTTCTGCAGAATATCAGCTCCATATAAAACTCTTTTTGAGTAGTTGGCAAAAAAAAAAAAAAAAGTTTATTGTGGCTTTAGTTTTAGTAAACTCTATATATAATCATTGTACCTTTTAAAAGAATGTAGGGAACTGAGCAAAGCAGTTTTGAAATGACCCATGAAAACATGTTTATTGTATTTTTAAAATTTATTTTTTCAAGTTTTTATTTTAATTTCAATTAGTTAACATAGTGCTATATTAGTTTTAGTTATACAATATAGTGACTCAAAAATTCCATATGTCACCTGGTACTTATCATAAGTGTAATCCTTAATACCCACCATCTACTTAAGCCAACCACACCAATCCCCTCTGGTAACCATCAGTTTGTTCTTTATAATTAAGATCCTGTTTTATTGATTTTTCTCTCTTTTCTCCCTTTGATATGTATTTTTTTCTTTCCACAAATGAGTAAAATCATGTTATTTGTCTCTCTGACAGACTTACTTCACTTAGCATAATACTCTCTAGTGCCATTCACATCATTGCAAATGGCAAGATTTCATTCTTTTTTATGGCCGAGTAATATTCCATTGAATATATATACCACCTCTTCTTTATTCATTCATTAATCAATGGACATGTGGGCTGTTTCCATAGTTTGGCTATTGTGCATAACGCTGCTATAAAGTTTGGGGTGTATGCATCCCTTTGAAATAGTGTTTTTGTACTTTTTCCCCTTTTTTAAAAAAAGATTTTATTTTTCAGAGAGATAGAGAGCAGAAGTAAGAGTGGCAGGTGGAGGGAGAAGCATGCTCCCTTCTGAGCAAGGAGCCTGATAGAGGACTCGATCCCGGGACCCTAGCATCATGACCTGAGCCAAAGGCAGATGCTTAACTGACTGAGCCACTCAAGTGTCCCTGTATTTTTGTATTTTGGGTAAATACCAAATACTGCAATTGCTGGATCTAAGGGTGTTCTATTTTTAACTTTTTGAAGAACCTCCATACTGTTTTCCAGGGTGGCTGCATGAGTTTGCATTCCCACCAACATTTCCCTTCCTTCACAAACCTTCCAAAATCTGTTACTTTTGTTGTTGATTTTAGCCATTCTAACAGGTGTGACTCAATATCTCATTTTACTTTTGATTTGCTTTTCCCTGATGATAAATGATGACATTTTTCATGTGTCTGTTGGCCATATGGATGTCTTCCTTGGAAAAGTACCTTCTCATGTTTTCTTCCCATTTTTAATTGGATTATTTGTTTTTTAAGTTTGATTTTTATGTTTTTTAAAAAATATTTGGATATTAACCCTTTATTAGATATGTCATTTTCAACTATCTTCTTTCATTCTGCAGGTTACCTTTTAGTTTTGTTGATTGTTTCCTTCACTGTGTAGCTTTCTTTTTAATTTTTAATTTTTTTCATTTCTTTTCAGCATAACAGTATTCATTGTTTTTGCACCACACCCTGTGCCCCATGCAATACGTGCCCTCCCAAATACCCACCACCTGGTTCCCCCAACCTCCCACCCCCCGCCCCTTCAAAACCCTCAGGTTGTTTTTCAGTGTCCATAGTCTCTCATGGTTCACCTCCCCTTCCAATTTCCCTCAACTCCCTTCTCCTCTCCATCTCCCCATGTCCTCCATGTTATTTGTTATGCTCCACAAATAAGTGAAACCATATGATAATTGGCTCTCTCTGCTTGACTTATTTCACTCAGCATAATCTCTTCCAGTCCCATCCATGTTGCTACAAAAGTTGGATATTCATGCTTTCTGATGGAGGCATAATACTCCATAGTGTATATGGACCACATCTTCCTTATCCATTCATCCGTTGAAGGGCATCTTGGTTCTTTCCACAGTTTGGTGACCGTGGCCATTGCTGCTATAAACATTGGGGTACAGATGGCCCTTCTTTTCACTACATCTGTATCTTTGGGGTAAATACCCAGTAGTGCAATTGCAGGGTCATAGGGAAGCTCTATTTTTAATTTCCTGAGGAATCTCCACACTGTTCTCCAAAGTGGCTGCACCAACTTGCATTCCCACCAACAGTGGAAGAGTGTTCCCCTTTCTCCACATCCTCTCCAACACACGTTGTTTCCTGTCTTGCTAACTTTTGGCCATTCTAACTGGTGTAAGGTGGTATCTCAATGTGGTTTTAAGAAGCCCCAGTGGCCTAATGGATAAGGCATTGGCCTCCTCAATGTGGTTTTAATTTGAATCTCCCTGATGGCTAGTGATGATGAACATTTTTTCATGTGTCTGGTAGCCATTTGTATGTCTTCATTGGAGAAGTGTCTGTTCATATCTTCTGCCCATTTTTAAATATGATTGTCTGTTTTGTGTGTGTTGAGTTTGAGGAGTTCTTTATAGATCCTGGATATCAACCTTTTGTCTGTACTGTCATTTGCAAATATCTTCTCCCATTCCGTGGGTTGCCTCTTTGCTCTGTTGACTGTTTCCTTTGTTGTGCAGAAGCTTTTGATCTTGATGAAGTCCAAAAGTTCATTTTCCCTTTTGTTTCCATCACCTTTGGGGACATATCTTGAAAGAAGTTGCTGTGGCTGATATCAAAGAGGTTACTGCCTATGTTCTCTTCTAGGATTCTGATGGATTCCTGTCTCATGTTGAGGTCTTTTATCCATTTTGAGTTTATCTTTGTATACAGTGTAAGAGAATGGTCGAGTTTAATTCTTCCACATATAGTTGACCAATTTTCACAGCACGATTTATTGAAGAGACCGTCTTTTTTCCACTGTAAATTTTTTCCTGCTATGTCTAAGATTATTTGAGCATAGAGTTGAGGGTCCATATCTGGGCTCTCTACTCTGTTCCACTGGTCCATGTGTCTGTTTTTATGCCAGTACCATACTGTCTTGGTGATCACAGCTTTGTAGTAAAGCTTGAAATCAGGTAACATGATGCTGCCAGTTTTATTTTTGTTTTTCAACATTTCCTTAGCAATTTGGGGTCCTTTCTGATTCCATACAAATTTTAGGATGATTTGCTCCAGCTCTTTGAATAATACCTGTGGAATTTTGATCGGAATGGCATTGAAAGTATAGATTGCTCTAGGCAGTATAAACATTTTAGCAATGTTTATTCTTCTGATCCAAGAGCATGGAATGGTCTTCCATCTTTTTGTGTCTTCTTCAATTTCTTTCATGAGTGTCCTGTAGTTCCTCAAGTACAGATCCTTTACCTCTTTGGTTAGGTTTATTCCCAGGTATCTTATGGTTCTTGGTGCTATACTAAATGGAATCGATTCTCTAATTTCCCTTTCTGTATTTTCATTGTTAGTGTATAAGAAAGCCACTGATTTCTGTACATTGACTTTGTATCCTGCCACGGTACTGAATTGCTGTATGAGTTCTAGTAGTTTCGGGGTGGAGTCTTTTGGGTTTTTCATATAATGAATCATGTCATCTGTGAAGAGAGAGAGTTTGACTTCTTCATTGCCAATTTGGATACCCTGTATTTCTCTTTGTTGTCTGATTGCTGTTGCTAGGACTTCTAATACTATGTTGAACAAGAGTGGTGAGAGTGGGCATCCTTGTCATGTTCCTGATC